>NW_020950326.1:4832272-4848624 GCF_900497805.2 Vombatus ursinus | reverse complement strand
AGGAAGGAAGGAAGGAAGGAAGGAAGGAAGGAAGGAAGGAAGGAAGGAAGGAAGGAAGGAAGGAAGGAAGGAAAGATAGTTGTGAGGCTTCCTAGTAGTAGTCCTAGTTTGGCTGCTTTCATTTCTAAATTATGAACCATATAACCCTAAAACCAATATAGATTTCATCTTCTTTAGCTAGGTTCACCTTAATATTTAAGTCAGCAAGTATCAAGGAATGTCCAGGTAGACTTGAAGAACTTGAGAAGTTCTTCATAGAATATATTTACTTCATTGTCCTTTGCAGCAAACATTGTACTGCTACCTCAAGCACTCTTTCTTACCTCCACAGGGTGGTTGAAATGCCTTTGAAGTTAAGGTGAAGTCTTAGACTTCTTTTATGTTTCCTACAATAACAGGCTCCTCCTTGTTCAGTCACTTCAGTCATGTCCGACTCTCTGTGACCCCTTTTGGGGTTTTCTTGGCAACGATACTGGAGTGCTTCAGCATTTCCTTCTCCAGAACTCTGGAATATTCTTAATTCAATTCAACAAAACAGTGCAAGATACTTTGCTACGGTTCATAGGGTATAGAAGTCCCTGACCTTGTAGAATGTGTATTTAATTATACACTGGAAAAAGCAGTGGATTTGAAGTTAGAGAACTGAATTTGTGTCCTGACTGGGTCACTTACTACCTGTGTGACCTTGGGTTAGTTACTTTACTTCTCCAGTCTTCAGTTTACTCATCTGTATAATCAGCAGGCTGGACTAAATGGAAAGCTGCCAATGGGGATAGTAAAGGAAGGTTATATAGGGGAAATGAGTTTTCAGGTTTTGGGGAGGACAGAAAACATGCATTGATTTTCCCAAGGTCTGGGACCTGGATTCTTAAGGATTGGTGTGGGGGTCCAGGATTAAGGTTAGATGTTGGGGTGCCTCTTGAGTTGATGAGGTGGCCACCAAGACTGGAAAAAATCCATTTCAAGGTTGTTGTTAGGTCCTTTGTTCTCAAGGAAATAAATATAAAGCTGAAGTGTTAACCAGAGACTTGTGGCCCACTCTCAGACTAAGCTGGATATGCACATGTTCTCAGAGAGGAGCAGGTCTTTGGCAGCAGGCTGATTGTGAGATGGCCTGGAGGACTGCCTGGATGTGGTGTGAAGCTGATGTATGAAAAAAAAAGGAATAAGAAGAACATAGAATAGCAAAGAAAAATTATGGAGGTGGGGGGAGGACCATGGGAGACTCCTATAGAGATGGCCATTCTTGGGAGCAGGCTTTCATGGAATGATATGCATGAAAGGGTCACACATCATTACCTGACACTAGAGTTAGGTATTTGTATTTTTGCTTGCATCATCCCCTTGACTAGAATGCCTTCCTCTGTCTCCTCTGACTGTTGAAAACCTATCCATTTTTCAGGACTTTTGTCAATTCTCAACTCCTTCATAATGACTTCGCTAACATCTTCAGGCCCCAAAGAAATTATCTACCTAATCCTGAATCGTATAATAGCACTTTCTATCCATGTTATTCATTTATCATATACTATCTTGTGGCATATTTCACACTGTTTGCTTATGTTGTTATGTTAATATTCATGGATTTTGAGGCTAGAAGCTCCTTGAGGGTATGAACTATGTCTATATATTCCCCAAACCACCTAGTAGGGTGTTCCATTGTGCTCAATATTTGATATAAAGAAATGAATGAATGAAAAGTAGATCATAGATTCAAAGCTAGAAGGAACTGCAAAGGCCCTTCTACTCAGGTGGCTTATTTTACAGGACACTAAGCTCATGGAGGCTACATGAACTGTTCAAGGTCACACAGGTAGTAAGTATCAGAGGCAGGATTTGAACAAAGGAACTCTGATTCCATAACCTTTCCACTCTTTCCACCAAAATTTTTAGTTCTTTGAAAAGCTTTTAGTTTTTTTTTTAAAAAATTAGATTACAGAATTCAGAGCTATAAGGGACCTTTGATATCAACAACCCAACACCCTCATCTTACAGCTGATGAAACTGAAGTCCAGAAAGGAAAAACAAGGTGTCTGAGGTCCACAGGCTGGAAGTGGTTGATACAGTATTTGAACCCAAATCCGGCATTCTTTCCACCCTGTCTCCATGGATCTCAATTTCCTCATAAAAATGAGGGTAAAATGAGGGAATTGGACTAGATAGATAAACACTAAAGTTGTTCTCAGCTCAAAATTCTATAATCCTCTGATCCAATGAGGTACCTATAGAAGCTTTCTGCTGTCTTCATACTGGCTTCTTCTCTTAATGATGCTTCTTTCATAATTCTCTTGCATCACTCTCATTTCTTTCCCTAATTTTTCCTCTACCTCTCTTACATGATTTTTAAGCTCCTTTTTGAGCTCTTCCATGAGTTCTTTCTGGGCTTGAGACCACTTTCCATTTTTCTTTGAGGTTTTGCCCATAAGTGTTTTGACATTGTTGTCCTTTTCTGAATTTGTGTCTTGGTCTTCCCTGTCAACATAATAACTTTCTATGGTTGGATTCTTTTTGTTGTTGCTTTTTGCTCATATTTTTTTTTGGAAGGGGTTAGGAGGAGGGCTTTTAAATTTGAGCTCTGCTGTTAGGGTGGAAGAGCCACTGTCTCAGATTTCTTATGCCGGTGGCTACAGGTCTTGGCTATTTACCTGGTGCTGCACTGATGTTGCCCTAAGGCCCATGGGGGACCTTTGTGTCTGGTGAGGAGGTGGGATGGGGTTTGGCTGGTGCCGCTGGAGGCCATGGGGTCTAGCAGCTTGCCTGGTGCTGAGCTGGAGTCCTAGTGGTGGTGGCTGGCTTATGCTGAGGCCCGATGGGGCGTTTCTGGGTTCCCTGGAGCTACACTGAAGCACATGAAGGTTTGGCCACTAGAAGATGTCTACTTGCCTGGGGCTGTGCTGAAGCACATGGAGGTCTAACCTCTGGAGGATTCCTGTTTGCCTGGAGTGTGCTGAAGCAAGTGGTGGTTTTTGAAGCTGGAATCTGCAGGTTCCCCTGGCTGGGCTAAGACATGTGGGGGGTCCTGGTGTTGGCGTTTGCCTGCTCCACCACAATGGGGCTCAGGATCTCCCTCTGGTTTGCTGAGGTGGGGCTTGCTGCTGGATTGTTGGGATGCTTCCTGTTCTGGATTGTGCTCCCACTTTACCTGAGTGACACAGACTTTTCTTGCTAATCTTCCAAGTCTCTAGGGCTAAAAAATCATTTCACTTTGCCTCTTTGCTGGTTTTGCTGTTCTAGGATTTATTTTGGGGAGCCATTTTGTGGTCATTTGGAGGTGAATATGGGAGAGTTACATGGATTTATTGCATATTCCACCACCACTCCACCACATATGGAAGGAGCCCTATTCTGGCTACTTCCCTTAGACCTCACATTCTAGATGTGTTCATTAGCCATAGAAAGCTGTATATGCAGCAGTCACATCCCAGTAAACTGTGTTGGTAGACCCACTAAACCAGGTTAAGAGTAACCAATGACCCCCAAATCCATCAATGAGTTATGGGGATGTCAACCCCAAGCATATGAAGATTTTCCCCAGCAGAATGAGCAAATGAGACCAATTTGTTCCAATGGTCATGATGATGGCAGGAGCAGGTGTTGTGGAGTGCTTAGAGCTTGGTCAGACATCAAAGATGCCAAGGTCATCCATTGCACCCCAGGCTATCATCAGTGGTCCTGACTTTTGTCTTGCCACTGGACTTCAATGACTCTGGAAGACAGAGTGAGGCTGATGACTTTGTGTAATTCTACCTTACTTAAATCTAATTCACATGCAAGTAAAGACATCATTTCATGATGTCACTGGTCCTCTTCAAAAACAAAGGACAAAAAACAAGAAAGCTATAGTTGGAAGGATGTTAGAGATCATTTATTGCAACCTCTTCATTTTACAGATGAAACAAATGGGGCTCAGACATGTCTAAAATCACCGGGATTAGAACTAAGGTATCTTGACTCCTGGTCACATTCTCTTTCAACTTCATCACAAAACTTTCTCTGATTCTGTGCCAGGTAAAAAGAAGCTGGATAATTTCTCAATATGAAAACCTTTTCAGAGAAGTGAGAGTCATCTCTCTAAACTAGGGTTTAGAGTCAAAGCCAATTGGTCTCATCAACCAATGTAGGAAATAAATCAAGAAAATGATCCCCAGACCACAAAAGTTTGGGGATTTGTGAGAATGGCTGGGAAAGACCAGACAGAACAGTCTATATCTTTTTCAGGAACTCTGAGCTGTCTCCCAAAGAGTTATTAAACTGCCTATACCCTGTGACCCATCAATACCACTACTTGGTCTATTTCTGAAAATGATTAGGGGAAAAAGGAAAAGAACCTATATGTTCTAAAATGTTTATAGCAGCTCTCTTTGTGGTGGCAAAGAACTGAAAATTGCAGGGATGCCCATCAATTAGGGAATGGCTGAACAAGTTGTGGTACATGATTGCGATAGAACCCTACTGTGCTATAAGAAATAATGAACTTGGTGATTTTAGAAAAACTTGGAAAGACTTGCATAAAATAATGAAGAGTGAAATGAGCATATACAAGAGAACATTGTATATAGTAACAGCAATATTGTTTTAACAACAACTTTGGGTGAATACGTTATTTTGTCTCATAAATAACTAAATTAACTATAAAGGATATATGAAAAAAGATGCTAACTGCATCTAGAGAAAGAATTCATAAATAGAAGTATGGATAGAATAATTGTGTGTGTGTGTGTGTGTGTGTGTGTGTGTGTGATGGTAGCCATTTGGGAGGGAGAGAAGAAAAAAAGAAAAAAAAACACGATAATTTTGATGTATATTTGAATAGAAAGTTGTGCATAGTAGATTTGCAGCGTTGTGTACAATTGCTATGAAAATACTTGTTTTATTCCATAAATTTAAAATAAAATTTTAAAAAGGAAAAAGAAAATGAGTGCAATGATTCCACACATGCTACTTTTGCCTCTCATCCTAAAAGCAGCCTTAGCTTCTGGGTTTCTAAATAAACCTCTTGGCAGCTGTGAGGCCCTTGGATGGGCCATGTTAGAGGTGTCGTGTCATCTCCTGAACATGGCTTTATTAATGGTTGTCACTCCCAGCCTCAGCCTTGGAATCTCTAGTAGTGGTGAGATCCGTGACTTTTGTGTTGAGTGCCTTGTCTTAAATGATTAGGCAGGGCTGGAGGGAGGGAGGAGCCAGTGTGCATCTGATTAACAAGCCAAACCTGGAGGGCTATGAAGAGATCTGGAAGCAGGCACCAACTAAAAAAGTGAAGGTGAAGGTGAAATTCGTGATATAAATGAGGAGAAGCCCTTACATTTAAGGGTATTCAATAAATTCTGAAGAATGAATGACATTTAATGTAGGTGAGGGAAGATTTCATGGAGCTAATGATTATTAATCAATTAATCAATCAACAATAATATATTTTGTGCCTTTTTTTTCTTATTGTTCCCAGTAGTGGTCTAGAGACATATAACTCCTTCATCGTGGAGATATTTCCATGTGAAGTATCCTGCATCAGTGTGGAATTTTCCATATTTCCTTGAACTGATTAAGGTCAGCATTTTTTCTATAAATTATAATCTTGAAAGGCTGCCTGTCTGGTCAGTTGTGACCTGCCCAGGGACACACAGTCAGTATGTGTCAGAAGTAGGATTGAACTGAGATCTTTCTCATTCCAAGTCCATAATACCTCTCATAAATGTTTTTTAAGCACCTGCTGTGTACAAGGCAAACAACCATTTGTTAAGCATTTACTACATGTAAGTAAACACTGTGGTAAGTGCTGGGGATACAAAGAAAGGTGAAAACAGTTCCTGTCCTTAAGAAGATTACAGACTAATGGGGGAGACATCATTTAAATAAATAGGTACATACAAATACAGAGGTGACAGAAGAACACCTTAGCACAAACAGATAGTGTCTTAGATATGTATTATGCTATACAGTTAGGCAGATACTTTCTAGATTTCATTGTATTCTTACAATAAGACTGTCAGATAGATATTACAAGTATTACTGGGGAAAGGGGTAGAAAATTCTCTCTACCAATGTGGACTTCTTTGCAACTAACTAGTATTTATATAATATTTTAAGGACTATGCATTGCCTGGAACATTGAAAAGTTAGGAATTGCTCAGTCACATACAGTCTCCCACCTTTGAAGGATGATTGAGATTTTACCCCAGGGTTATGCTCAGGGGAGAGAGTGTTGGACCTAGAGTCAGGAGGACTTGAGTTCCAATCCAGCCTCAGACACTTACTAGTAGTGTGACACTGGGAAATTCACTTAATCCTGTTTGCCTCAATATCTTCATCTGTAAAACAAGCTGGAGAAGGAAATGACAAAGCACCCCAGCATCTTTTCCAAGAAAACTCCCTATGGGGTTAGAAAGAGTCAGACACAACTGAAATGACTCAACAACAACAACATAATATAATATTCTTTCCTTATCTTCATCTTTTGGAATACTAACTTTCCTTCAAGGCTCAGCTCAGTTGCCACCATCTCCAGTAAGCCTTCTCTTGTCTTTCACATTTGTTAGTGTTTTGTCTTAGTACAAATGTCCTGGTGTTTATATATCTACAACCATTTTGTATACTATCCCTCTGCCCAAGCAGAATCTAAGCTCCTTAAGGACAGGTACAGCTTAATTTTTGGCTTTGGATATCCAGAATTTTAATAAGTATTTGTTGAATTGAATTATGGGAATCAAACTATTACATAGACTCTGGAATGTTGGGGTAGGACAGACCATAAACCTGATTTACTGAGGACACATAACTAAAGAGGTAAAGATCTCCCCCTACCTCTTCCCCATTTTATTCTTGAGATCTGCACAGAGATCTCTAATCCCTTTTGTAAATAACCATTTTATTCTTTTCATTTTTTATGATTTTCTTTACATACTATTTAAAACACTTGTATTATTAATCTGCATCTTAATCATTCATGTTCAGCTTCATTTGAACCATTAGTCAATACGAAGAAAGACATATTTGTGTTTTAAATAAAACTGGTGTAGAAAAAAAAAGAAGCAGGTGTTGTTGTTCTTCATTTTCTTTTCTTTTTTTTTCCTTTTTTTAGGCAGTTGGGGTTAAGTGACTTGCCCAGTCACACAGCTAGTAAGTATTAATCAAGTGTTTGTTCTGAGGCCAGATTTGAACTCAGGTCCTCCTGACTTCAGGGCTGGTGCTCTATTCACTGCACCACCTAACTGCCCTTGTCCTTCATTTTCGATGAGGACCAATGACATCATGGTTCATGTCCTGATTTGTATGTGAATTGGATTTAAGTGAGGCAGAGTTGCATGTCATCAGCCTCACTCTCTCTTCCAGAGTCATCAAGGCAGGACTTAAGGCAAGATGACTGGTGATGGCCTGGGATGCAGTGGATGACCGTGGAGTCTTTGATATCTGACCAAACTCTAAGCACTCCATAAGCACCTGTGTCAGTTTCCTTCATGGCCATTAGAATACATTATTTTCATCCACCTATTTTACCAGAGGAAGTCTTCACACCCTTAGGGTAGATACTCCTTACCTCACTGATGGGTTTGAAGCCCATTGGTTACCCTTAATGTAGTTTAGCCTGTCTGCTGAGATGGTGTTTACGGGGGTATGACCACTGCACATGCTACAGCTTCTTGGAGCCACAGGTGAGAATGGGGTGAATAGCAAAGAAAGATGAGCAGCCCTGAATAGGGCTCAGCGAGCCCTCACACCAGAGGGGCTAGGCCTCCCTGAACAACCCTTACATCCCAAAGAAGCAGGTAAAGCTACTAAAAACAGACTTTGGGGTGACTCCAAGATTGAGGCCACTTGCAAGGTCACAGGAAACAGAATATAGAGGGTTTTAGTGGACACAAAATGAAAAGGAATTTTTGGAGGATGGCAGGAGGGAGGACTACAGAACAAACCAACATAGTTTGTCTGAATGAAATGAGAGAAAAAAAAACTGAGAAATAGTTCAAAAAGTAGTAGCATCAAACGACCCTGAAATACCAAGCAGTTTCAGCCTTTAACCTTTACCTTTCTAGATTCCAACAGGCTGACCAGAGAGAGCATAGGTGGAAAATCAGTCACTCAATAAACATTTATTGAACCCCTACTATATGCCAGGCACTTGCTAAGCCCTGAGGATACAAAAAGAGGCAAAAGATAGTCCTTACCCTTAAGAAGCTCATAATCTAATAAGGGGGATAACAAGCAAGCATATGTGTACAAACAAGCTACATGCAAGATAAATAGAAGGAAGGCATTAGAATTAAGAGGGCTTGGCAAAACCTTCCTGTAAATGGGATTTAATTGGGACTTAAAGGAAGCCAAGGAAGCCAGGAGGCAGAGAAGAGTATAAGGTACTGAGATTTGACCTGAGATCTTCAGGTTCCTTTCTGGGCTTTGGCTGAATTTAGTCATGTCTAAATAATAGTAGTAATTGGTGGGAAAGGGGCTGGTGGCTGGGGGATAAGCACTTATATAGCACCTACTATGTGCCAGGCATTGTGCTTTACAAATATTATCTTATTTGATTCTCATAACAACCATGGGAGGTTGGTGCTATTATTATGCCCATTTTATACATGAAGAAACTGAGACAAATAGGGTTAAATGACTTGCCTGGGATCCCATAGTTAGTAAGTCTCTGAGGCCTGTTTGAACTCAGGTCTTCCTGACTCTAGGCCCATGACTATCCACTGCATCACCGAGCTACCTTTTTTTTTTTTTTACCATTACAATTTACCATTAAATACTAATTTATATTTGTCTACATTTTTAAGGGATGAGGATGGACCTGTGATTTCATTGGTGGACTTGCTCCTTGGTGAGGAAATTTGTTCTAGGAATGCAGGCTGTCACCTTTACTACAACTTATACTCTTAGAAATTTGTCTATTTTGTGGAAACACGTTTCACATGACTTTGTGGGTGTCAAATTTCGTGCCTTCTCAATGAATAGGGGAAGGATGGAAGGAGGGAGAGAATTTGAAACTGAAATTTTACAAAAATAAAATGATAAATAATAAAAGAAAGTTGCTTAGACCATTAAGGGATTAAGGGACTTGCCCACAGTCATAGAACTAGCATATGTATTAGGGGCAAGATTTGAGCTCAGGTCTGTCTGGATCCAAGGCCAGACTATCCACTCTGCCTCTCCTGCATTTTTAAATATTTACAAAATATTTAGGTACAACATATAGATTAGATATGTACTTTTGTTATATCAGACAATGGAGCCACAGCTATGCAATATTTGGAAGGAGGGAGTTTGTATTAGTTGGTTACATTGTACTTCAGCATACCCCTAGATTCATGATGTCATCAATGTGGTCACTCCCTCCAGTGGTATGACAACCATCCTCACCCTGTATGATTATTGCTTGTGCCTCCTCCACAGTGTCTCCTCAACGGGCTGGTAGCCTTTCTGTATGCACCAATACAGCACTGGTGCTACCTAGCCACTGCCTGACTCTCACTCTGTGACCAGCCCACCTTCTTTTCTGCATATGCATTTCCTGGATAATGTCTGTTATGCCACTTCTTGCACAAAAGTCACCATCAGTAATATGCTGCTATTTATGCCCCCCCCATGCATCTCTCCATTGCTTTTTGGGTCACTTAGAACTTGGTCCTTCAGAAATTGTGATGTCCCATGCTTTGAAGCCACAGAACACTACTGGAGGAATACTAGTATTAAAAAGTTAGATTTTATGTTAGAAAATAGTTTGGATCATGAACAGAACTTCAATAATTTTCCAAATGTAATCCAGTACTGTCTCTTTTATTTAATTCTAGACCCACCTCATCATGTCTGTCCAAGATACACACACACACACACACATATAGACTGATGACTAATTATTCTATGACATGTCGGGATAGTAGACATCCTTCATCCACTTGGGATCCTAGGGTCTAGGGATTTAGACTTAGAAGATGCCACAGAAGCCATCTAATCTAACCCCTCCCTTTGTAAATGAAGAAACTTTTATAAATAAGAAGCCCAGAGAAATCAAGTGGCTTCTCCAAGATCACATATTTGGTAAGTAGCAGACCCAAGATTTGAAGCCAGGTCTTTTGACTCCAAATCCAGCACTTTTTCAGGAGAACCATGCTGCACCCCTCCATTTGTTTGTTTTGTTCTTTTCCTGAGAAGACTGAGGGGCCAATCTCTTGTATAGTCACAGCTTTCATTGAAAAGATTCTTTAGAATAGGAGTTCTTCACCTTTTTGGGAGGTGTCATGGACCCCTTTGGCAATCTGGTAAAGCATAGGGACTCCTTCTCAGGATAAATGTTTTTAAATGCACAAGACAAATTCCATAGGTTTACAAAGGAAACCAATTATACTGACATACAGTTAATCAAAACATTAAAAAAGAAACAAATTTACATGCCCTTTAAAATCTATCCATGGACCCCTGGTTAAGAGTCTGTTTTTAAGACCATCCACCACCCCACTACCCCCAGCTGTAGCTCACACTTAAAGAGTTTCTCTGTCCAAGGGTTTTAAGATATTCATTCAAATCCTTACTTCACAATGATAAAATGTGTACAATGTTTCAAACTTTGTAAAGCATTTTCATATTTACTGTCTTGTTGAATCCTTACAATATCCTCTGTGAGACAGCTAGAGAAGGAATCAGAAATACCACTCTACAGATGAGGAAACTGAGGTCCAGGGCAATTGAATGAGTGACTTTCATCCAAAGCAACAAAGCAAGATTGTGGGCTAAGAGGAATTAAAATGCTGGTCTTCCAACTTGGTGCTCTTTCCCTTCCACCTCGTTGACTCCCAAGTTAGCTAACTTTTTGGAAAAAAAAAAGATGGTGGGGAAATTGCCAGCAAAAATGTGAGAGAGTTAAGCATACTCTTCTGAGTGACACAAACCACCATGTTATAGACCTATGTCACTTAGAAGCACAATAAATTAAAGCTGAAAGGGACTTTAAATAATGATCTTCTCATCTAACCCCCTAATTTTACAGATGAGGAAACAGACTCAGAAGTTGAGTGACTTGCTCAAGGTCACACAACTGGTCAGTGTCAGAGCCAGAGGTATTCAGTGTATGGTTCACTCAAATTGTGAGTGTCCAACAGCACTCTACACTCAGTTTTCTCTTTTAGGGGTTGAGACAATACTTCTTTGCAAAGTTGTGCGGTGGCTGATGCAATCAGGAGTAACACGGGAGCGAATAAACAGATTTGTAATGTGTGCAGCAAATGAAAATAATTAGATTGTTACATCGATCAATTCCTTGCATCTGTAGCCCTTATGTTTGTGTCTGAAATGGCCTGTAGGATTGAAGATGAGTCTGAAAGGAAATAATTATAAGTTATCTGAATAAAATCTGTAACAAATTACCTATAAAACCATAACTATCCAAACAGGATGACATTTACTTTATAGGTTCATGACTCCCTTTCTTTAAAGTTTGCTTAAGAAGAGAGCAAAGTAATTACAGTTCTCCTTTGATTGATTAAACATGACATATATGCTAATATGAAAGTAACTTCTGTCCTTTGTTACTCCAGCTTCTGGCTTAAAGTAATTTGGAAGGTAACAGATATGATCACATCAAGGCTGCCAGGCATGAATTTTTCTATACTAAGAATAGAATTTTGGATTTCCTTTTCTACAACCAAGAAACCATATTGTACCTTCTATAATTTAGATATGGGAGGGAGAGGATACAAGTGAAATGATATTGCATCCACTGAATGCCCATTTCTTATTCACTATATAGAGAAAATACATGCTATCACCAAGTGTTTGGCAAGAGAAACATCTGCTAAAATTGGGTTTAAATTGATTATGAACCTGGTAATCTCTTGGAATAAAATGATTATAGAATAGACTTAGAAAAACATTTAAAATATAAAATCAAAACATCAAGAGAATGTGCCACTTGTTGAATTCTTAGGAGAAAAATATTAATTTTAAGTGGGTGATCATTTAAAAAAATGCATGGCCACATTTATTAAAATCAATCATTAATATGTGTAATTACAAGCACTACAACAGAAGAAAGGTGGCATAGTATTATGGAGAAAGGAGTCAGCTGGGAGTTAGGATTTTACCTTGTGGTTTGACCCAAGTGATTTGAGGCAAGGCGTTTAATACTGATGGCGTAGTTTAAAATGAGGCCCTACTATTACATGCGCATAGGATTCAAGGGTTAAGTGACCAAATAATCTAGTATTCTCATTTTTATAGATGACACTGAGACCTAGAGAGGTTAAGTGACTTACCCCAGGCCATACTGATGGAAAGAAACTAGCATCTAAACTCAGGTGCTCTGACTCTACCAGCCTATGTTCTGCCCAGTGGATCAATTTGATTTAATCATTAAACATGATGTAAATAAGAAGTATGATGTAGAAATTCAATATTCTTCCAAGTTATCCTGCTAGGATAACCTCAAATAAGAAATGTTTAGATTCTATATTGAAGAACAATTGTTGAACAGCTGGATTGTGAGGTAAGCAAGCTTCTGTGGACCAGCCTCATCTAGCAACAGACCTCATCCGTTGATTTTTACTTCTTTTTGGCCATAATCAGCACATGTTGGTCTATAGACAACCATTCTTGACAGGAAACACAAAAACAGAACTGGGACAAAACTGCTTATGATGTGTGATCAAAGGTCACAACCTTACTCTCTGGCACTACTCTTGTTGACCCTCTTATCCCTCTTTACCTTATCCAATCTTGTTGACTCTGGATCTTTTTTGCCTCCTGGGGCCTACTGTACTTACCTTTCTTTCTTATTGGATTTTCCAGACTCTGGACTTCACCAGCCTAGTTGCAGTTGTTCCTCTCTCTCTTAACTAGTTCTTTGGCATAAATTAATTTAAAAAGTATTTTATTAAGTGCCACTGTGTCAGCACTGTGCTAAGCATTGGAAATACAAATACAAGCAAGCAAGATCATCACCTCCCTCAGGAAGCTTACATTCTAATAGGGGAACATAACACATAGAGTTGGAAATGGAGTGGGGAATAATGAACTCAATTTCCTCACCTGTAAAATGAGAGATTGGGACTAAATGGCCTCTAGGGTTCCTTCCAGCTCCAAACCTATGATTCTATGATAAATCTTGGCAAATTTTCTCAATAAATATGGCTCCCTGGTCTTTGGTGTTATGGGAAATGCAGTTAGATGGAATGTTTTAGTTTTCTATCTAAAATCTGTGGTTGTAGCATTTTTGCCTGATTATCATCTGTAAATCTGAGTACAATTAAATGCATTCAACTTTAGAGATATAATTTTTTTTTTTATTAACAACATACCTCATTCCTGAATTCCTCCTACCATCTGCCTCTTTGGCTCCTACTCATGTGTTGATGAGCAGAAGTGGAGGAAATCACAATTTCATATTTTATGCTTCAACAAGGCCCTTACTGCATTGCAGCAGTTCTTCCCTAACCAATTCTCTAAGTTATTCCTCATAAAAAATATTCCAAGCCTTTCCTTCTCTCCCCAAGCCTCTAACACCTTCCCCTCCTTACTGCCTCAGATGAGAACCTTGTTACTTTCTCTACTGAGAAAATTAAGGACATTCAACATGAGTTCCTTCTTCTCCCTGTTTCATTTCAAAACTCATTGACATGACCCTTCCCCCACCCCAACTGGCAATGAAGTGGCCGTTCTCCTTGCCATGGCCAACCCTTCTACATGTATACTGGATCCCATCCCTTCCTTTCTTCTTCAGCAGATTGCAACCTTATTATTATTGCAAGCTTATCTCTTTCTCTAATCTTCAGCCTCTCCCTATCTACTAATTAATCCTTTCCTTGCTACCTAAAAATAAAATGCCTAAGTTTCCCTCATCCTTCAATAAATCAATAAACATTTATTAAGTACCTACTACTTGCCTGGCACTGTGCTAAGTGCTGGGGATACAAAAGGGTCTCTGCCCTCCAGGAGCTTACTGTCAACCTATATTTTTCTTCTTTTTCTTAGATAAATTCTTAGATTCATACTCTCTTCTCACCTACATCTCAACCCAGTCTGGCTGCTTGGCTCATTATTCAACTGATTTCAATACAAAGTTGCTGACTATCTTTTAATTGATGGATCTGATTTTTTTAGTTGTTTTTTTTAAACTCACATTCTTGTCAACCTATCTGGCGCACTTGGCACTATTGAATACCTTCTTCACCTATATAATTTTTGCTTTCTGGTTTTTCATGATACTATTCCTTCTGGTTGTTATCCTATCTGTATAATTGCTTCTCCATTTATTTTGCTGGTATCATCCATGTCAAGCCTCCTTGATATGGGTGTTCCCTAAGACTCTGTCCTGGTCACTTTTCTCTTCTCTGTCTATACTTTCTCTTAACTTCATCAGTTTCTATGAGTTTGATTATCATCTCTATGCTGATAAATTGAAGATTTGTTTAATCAGTCTCAATGTCTCCCTTAAACTTCAGTCTTAGATCACCAACTACCTATTGGACATTTCAAACTGTTTATTCTGGAGACATCTCAAACTTAAGATGTCCTAAGTTGAATTCATTATCATTCCTTTCAAACTATCTGTTTCTGAGCTTCAGTCGATAGTCAAGTAACCAAGCATTTATTAAACTTCTACAACTTGCGAAAAACTGGATTAAGTGCTATGGATACCAAAAAAAGACAAAGACATGGTCCCTACCCTCAAGAAGTTCATGTTTTAATCAAAGATAATATGAAAAAATGTGCATATTAAATATATAAACAATATAAATGGCAGGTAATCTCAGAAGGAAGGAAGCAAGTCTTCCTGTAGAAGATAGGGTTTGAACTGAAACTTGAAGGAAGCCAGGAAATCAAGGTATTGGGGGAAAGCACTGCAGGCAAGGAGGACAGCCAATGAAACAGCAGAGTTGGGAGATGCAATGTTGTATTCCAGAAACAGCAAGGTCAGTGTTGTTGGATCAGTATGTAGTAGAGACTGAAGTAGGAAAAGTAGGAAGGGGCTAGGTTGTGAAAGGATTCAAAAGACAGAGGATTTTATATTTCATTTTAGAGGTAATAGGGAGCCACAAGAAGTGGTGGGAGAAGGTGATGTGGTCTGACCTGAGCTTTGGAAAAAGCACTTTGGCAGCTGAGTGGACAATGGGTTAAAGTGGGGAGAGATTTGAGGCAGGGAGAATAACTTGCAAACTATTGTAGTAGGACAGGTATAAGGTGATGAGTGCCTGCACCAGGATAGAGTCTGTGTGAGTAAAGGAGAGAAAGGAATGCATATAGTGTATATCATGATGATACAAATGACAAGACTTGGCAAGATTGAATGTGTCGTGTTAGTTTAACTCAGACCCTCCCATTCTTTCTAGTGCCCCAGGTTGATAGCATTGACTTTCTCCTTGATCCCTTGCTTTCTCTCACTCCATGATTATTTAATCAGTTGCCAAATTTGGCCATTTCTTACCACCACAATATCTTTCATATCTGGCCCCTTCACTACTCACATAGTAACTGCCTTACTTCAGGCTCTTAGCACCTCTGCTTCAGTTATTGTAATGACCTTCTAATTGTTATCCCTGCCGGAGAATTTTCCCCACTCTAGTCCATTCCACATTCTGCTGCCAAAGTGATTTCTCTGAAGCATAGCTCTGATCATGTCATTCTGCCCATCAGTAAACTTCAGGGGATCCTTAGTGTTTCTAAGATAAAATACAAACTTCGCTGTATAGCTTTTAAAGCCCTTCACAAACTGATCTCAACCTATCTTTCCAGTCTCAATATACATCATTCTCCTTCTCACACTCTATGACCCAAACTGTCCTTACTCTTCGTACATAATATACAATCTCCTTTCATGGTACTTTTGCCCTGGCCATCCTCCATGTCTAAAATGCACTCACCCTTTACCACCATCTCATAGAATCTCTCTCTTCCTTTAACACAGCTCAAGAACCACTGTCTGCATGTAATGTTTACTGTAACCCACCCTCACCCCTAAACCTTTTAGGGCCTTTTAGTTATTTTATATTTATTGTCTTTATATGTATTCTGTATCAATTATAATCTTTTTGTTTCCACATTAGAATGCAATCTGCTTGCTAGTAGGGATTATTTTATTGATTGTATCCCCATACCTATCTCAGTGCCTGGCACATTGGATACTCTTAATAGCTGCTTGTAGATTGCATTATACTTTGTATTCACTGATTTCCTCATCCTCTTTGACATGCTGTTCTAAACTGCACAGTGGTTCCTGCTCTCAATGAGTCTGATATCTATAACTGTATTACTGCAATTATACTGTATTGAAATCACTTAGCAAATAGTAAAAGACTATAAATGGCATTTCTCTTCCTCCTCCTCCTCCTCCTCCTCCTCCTCCTCCTCCTCCTCCTCCTCCTCCTCCTCCT
>NW_020950326.1:4825409-4832172 GCF_900497805.2 Vombatus ursinus | reverse complement strand
CTTCTTCTTCTTCTTCTTCTTCTTCTTCTTCTTCTTCTTCTTCTTCTTCTTCTTCTTCTTCTTCCTCTTCTTCCTCCTCTTCCTCCCTCCTCCTGTTCCTCTTCTTATTTCTCCACTTCTTTTCCTTCTTTGTAGTCTTTCTGTTGAAAGAGGGAAAAAGTATAAAAATGAAATTCTCTTGGGGATTAAACATTTGTTTTGGAGGAATTAAGGTCATCTATCTCTTTCTGACCTCTTTTCTCCCTACCATGCCTAAGAAGTCCCAGTGACCTAGGTGCAAGTCTATCCCCTGACAAAATTGGGAAATATTTTTAAAAAATCTATTTGGAGCTCTCTGCTCCTCTGCCCTTTTTCTTCAGCTCTCTTCCTCTGGCTATGGATAAGGTTGAACATACTTCTAAGGAACCCCCAGTTGTTATGATCATTCGTCAAGGAACAATAAGAAAAGCTTATCAGTTATTGGGTCTGTAAGGAGTTCCCTGGTCTGGCTCTAGAATGGATTGTTTAGGTGCTGCCTCATGCTTATGCAGGGGTAGATGGCCCCTTAGCTTGTGTCATTGATGAGCAGTGAAAAGCCCACTTGAGCCCAAGTTTTTCTCCTACCAATGTGCCAGGGTATCTGAAATATGAGACATTAGTCATGCCAAGGGAGCTTTTTTTGTATAAAAAGCATGCACATTTTCTCTGGGCTGAGCCATTTGGTCTCCTGGCATCAGCACCTTGGCTAGGGCAAGCAGTGGAGCCTGTGGCCACCCATTTAGCTTTTCATTATACTATGACTATGTACACCAGTGTAGTTGGCCCCATCAGGACTGTGGTGTGCTCCTATTACTGCCAGGTTGAAGTAGGCAGTAACTGAGAAATGTAAGGAGGAGTTTGGAAATGTAAGGAGGAGTAAGAATGATGACTGATGCCAGTAGATAATTAAATAATCCACAACTGTGGAGTCATTTGGCAGAATTAGTTGTTTTCAGAAAGAGAGCTGAACCTAGAAAAGCCTCTGGTGCACAGGGAGGAAGGGTGTGGCTGCTTTGCTTGGGATCCCTGGTAAACTTCCTTGAGAAGGGCATGTTTCTCTGTGTTTCTCCTGCATGTTGATCCATGAACAATTGGCTGTGGAAACAATGTGTTGTGTCTGTATTTTCCTTTCCCTTTAGGCATCTTGTACAGAGTATGGACTAGGCATGGTATTTCCCTCTTAGCTGAGAATTGAGGGAAATCAGTTTTCTAATATAGGTCAATTGGGAATAAAGCCATTCTTCAGTGTTATGGGAATCATTTTTCTCACCTGTAAAATAAGGGGATTCTGCTAGATAACCTCCATGGTTCTTCCAGCTCTAAGTCTATGATCCTAGGTATATCTCTGGTAAAACAAACTTTATGTCACCAACCTTGGAGGCATATTTGAAAGCTCCCAGAACTCCTGGAAAGAGTAATATTTTAGTAAGAGGACAATTTATCTGAGTAATCCATTAGCAAAATATGTTCTTGAGCAATGTTTCTTAATTTGGAATATGTGAAGTTGTCTTTTTTTTGATGTTCCAATGACTATATTTCAATATAATTACTTTCTTTGTAATCCTGTGTATTTTATTTTATGCATTTAAAAGCATTCTGAGAAAGGTCCAATAGCTTCACCATACTGCCAAAGGGATCAATAGTATAAAAAAAAAGGTAAGAATCTAGAGGCAGTTAGGTGATACAATGGATAGAATATTGAACTGAAGACCTAAGTTCAAATCCTGCCTCAAACACTTACTAGCTCTGAATCCCTGGGTAAGTCACTTTACTTCTCTGAACCTCAGTTTTTTTCAATTGTAAAATGAGGATAATAGTATCTACCTAATGGATTTTGTGAAGATCAAATGATGTGCCGTATGTAAAAAGTTTTATAAACCTTAAAGTTTTATGTCAATGATAGTTTCTGTGGTTAAAAACTCCCTCCAGAATCTAGTGGTAGGCAGAGTAAGGCTTTGTCAGGTATAACAAATAGGGGAAGGGGTGTGATCAGGGACACTCTAATTTGGTATTTTACAAATTCACATGCCTTTCGTTGTAGAAAAGCCCATTCTCCACGGCATGTAGTCATTTATTTTTGACAAGTCAAATTTCAAATGCTACAGTAACAACTCAAAGCCCCCCCCCCAGTGGAGAGTAACACACAAGCATAATTCTCAAACCTTGTACAAGGTAACTTTTCTTTACTTCTCTGAATTAATAAAGGAAGCCGGGTACCATTTGATTGCTCCTAACCTTCAGGAACATTTCTGATGTTCAGCTACACTAACCAGTCTCCTGCTCCAACAGGCTTTTTGAAAAATATATACATTTGAATGCTTCCAGGTATAATTAACATGACAAATTTACTTAGGGCATAGCTAATAAGCAGATATTAATTCAAGAAAGTCAGGATATTTCATTGGAAATGATTGTTGATAAACACATGCCATATCAGTTTAAAAGCAAAGGAAAAGGAATGCATAATTATGAAGTTAAATGGCTTGTGAGTTTTCATTTTTCTCCCTAAATTCCCCAGTGCCCAAAAAGTGCTTCTCTATTCTCATAGAAGTCTAAAGATTTCTTCAACTCTCTGATACTTCACTATTCTCCCAGGTGACCCATGTTGGCCTCAACCTCATTTCTCAATGTAACCATGTACAAGCACAACTGTTTTCTGCTACTGACAATCATTTCCTTTCAAAATGTTATATTTCTGAAATATGTGTATTCACACACAGGAAAACAATAATTCAAAGGGACACAGATCACTAGATAGCACTTTGAGAACAATAAGAAAAAAATTAAAGGGAGCTCATATCACTATTTGCCCTGTGCTAGAGGTTTCCCAACAGTTGGAATTTCCTTTAGAATTCTGATTTCATAAGCCAGATGTTTCTGCAAATCTTCCCCAACCCCCACTCTTCCACTATCCTAAACTTAGCCCATAGGGAAAAGCACTATTTCACACACCTTCATGTGCCAGAGTGGGTGCAGGAAAAGAAAGAGAAATCTTTCGCAGGCTACTTGTGACTGGTGGCCATGATATTTTGCAATAAAGTCCCCCTTTTGTCTGGCCCACTACCTATTCATGATGAAGTATATTCCCACTTTCTCTCCTTCTTTCCCCTAACCTTGAATCTTTGCAAGTTTCTCAGCTTTGTAGGAGATTTTGGAGTGGTAGTTAGAAGCTAAAGGTTTAACTGTTTTAAAAAGTTTCTGTTTAACTCTGTTCTGACATATACATACACATACATGCATGTGTATATATGTATATATACACACATACATGCATATACAGATATCACACATACTGTCTGTATATATAAATATATGTTGACATACTTATTGAATGGCATGTTTTAATATATGTTTTGTACACATATATAATATATATACGTGTGTGTGTATTATATGGTTCTTTAAGAAATTAAGAAATAATGAAGAGCAAAATGAGCAGAACTAAGAGAACATTATATACAGTAACAGCAATATTGTTATAAGAACAACTTTAATAACAACTTGAATGAATAAGTAATTTTGACTATTACAAATACCCAATTTAACTACAAAGGATATATGAAGTAAGATGCTATACACATCCAGAAAAAGAACTGATAAATAGACGGATGTATAAAATGATTTTACATGTACATATATATAATATATATATAAATATATGCACACATACAAACACATTTGTGTAATGGTAGCCATATTTAGGGTAGGGGAGGGAAAAAAGGAAAAGAAAAAAGAAAAAACATTACATGATAACTATTATATATTTAAATGAAATAGCAAATTGTATGTAGTAGATTAACAGTTTCATGTGCAATCTTTTTTTAAATGATACTATGTAATGGAAATGTTTGTTTTATCTCATGAATTAAAAATAAATACATAAAATTTTAAAAAGAAGCAAATCTAAAAGAAGAAGGATGTAAAATTCTGAAGCCACAGGGAGGTTAGAAAAGATACTTTATGTCAATGTTTTCATCTTTTGTGTGTGACAATGATACTAGCAGCTTTATATGGTTAAAAGTATGATTCTTACCTCCACCCCAGTATGAGAAGCATAAGTGTGACTACAGATGAGAATCTAGGAGACAGATGTGTTATGAGTATTCTTCTTGACTCAAAATGAAAAATTGACCTTCCTTCTTTGTTTCCTTAGTGACTTACTTTACCATGACCCAACTACCTCATAATTAAATGCTTTTTGTCTTACTTGTCAAATTCCTCAAAACATCAAGAGGAATTGCCTAAACATTAATTGTAAATATAGTCCTCCCCTGTTGGCTTGTTGTATGCATGTATGTGTTTGGAAGGAGAAGGATTGGAGGTGAGGCCAACAGAGACAGGAAGACAACAGGCAAGTATACGTAAGATTCTGGCTCTCAGATCCAGCTAAACACCAATTCTTTCCTGTCATTCTGCCCCACACTTCAAACTCCATACTGTTCATTTGGCTCTGATGATCATACCCACCCTTGACAATTAAATATGTTTTTGTGTATGTGTATGACTTATCTTTCTTATTAGATTGTAATGTTCCCAAGGGCAGGGACCGAGTCTTCATCATCTTTGTACTTACTGCATCACCTAGTTATTGTTGGATCATTTTTATTTTTGTTATTGTTGCTGTTGTTTGGACTAAACTTTAGATTTCATTGACATAAAGAACTCTTGGGGAGATCAGTCCAGTAATACAAATTGACTTGTAGTCTCCAATTTTTTTTGACTATGCACACCTAGTGACTTCCAGGTGACCAATATAATGGAGGACAAACCATATTCTCTGATCCTCACAACCTCTCATATCCTTTCAAAATAGGAATTATATTCAAGAAATAAATTTATTTCTTTTATCTCCATGGTCTAGGACACCAACTCTATTGAAGCAAAAATCCAATGAACTAACAGCAGAGAAGATTCATTCCCAACTCCTAATATTGTCACTCAGCACCCCCTGCCCCCACCAACCACCATGCTTTGTCAGGGATGCACAAACTGATTTGCAGGCTTGCAAGAGAACTTAACTACACATCCACCCTCCTTCTGATACTATGGAAAACCAAAAGGCAGCATCTTGCTCTGACTAGTACTGTAGGACTATGTGCTGCAACATTTCTCAGCTACAGAACTGAAGAAAAGAGAACTGGGGAAGGATTTCTGTGTATGCATGGATCCACAAGGATTATCTGAAATAAAGAGCCCAGTATCCAAATAAGGCTAGTTCTGGATCCTCAGAATTCACTTGAAGCAGAGATTGAACTTGCCAGTGTGAGAGGAGTCTGAGACAGCTTTGCAGTTCAGCCTCTAGGGAAACTACAATCAAAGGGGAAGCAGTCAGAAAGTGAACAATAGGATAATATAAGGAGGAAAAAACCTGAAATTATTAGATTTCAGAAGGAAGAAAACTGAGTTAAAGATTTTGAGCATAGGCAGACAAAACATCAGGGAAGATATTAATAACAGAAAGGAATATGGCCTGCAGATCAGCTAAGCAAGTCCAGACATTTATGATTAAATATTGCAAAATAAAGGAAAATGAATCAACACATGATGTGGCAGAGGACTCTTCCCAAGAGGGGATGGAAAAACAGAAGCCTATTCCTGAATGGTTTAAAAGACAAATGAGAATTGAGAAAGCAAAATTAATGACCCACACAGCAGAAATAATTTGCAGGATAGAAAAACTTGAATCCATGATGTTACTTCTCACCAAAGAATCAAAAGAAAGATTAACTGAGTGAAAATAAAAATAACAGAAGTGAAGGATGAAGTGGAAGAAGAAAAGCAAAAGCAATAACATTAAAAAAAAATTATCACCACCTATATAAGCAAAACTTATTGATCTTCAAGAGACAATGTATAGTGATAATCTTAAGGACTTTAGGTTTTTCAGAGCACAAGTTAAAAGTCCTGAATATCATAATGCAAGAAATAATACCGAGGTGGGGGGGGAACATGGAGCCAAGATGGCAGAGTGAAAGCTGTGACTTGCTTGAGCTCTCCCCCAAAGCCCTCTAAATACCTGTAAAAATGGCTCTAAAATTCTAGAGCAGCAGAACCCACAAAAAGACAGAGTGAAACAAATTTCCAACCCAAGACAACCTGGATGGTTAATTAGATAGGTCTATTGCACCAGGCTAGGAGAGGAACTCAGTTCAGCGTGGGTGCACAGGCAAAAACCAGGCCTCAGGGAACCTGGAGCAGGCCTCAGGGGACTGAATCACAAGCAGCTGTGGTGGATTCCAGACTTCTCAACCCACAAATGCCAAAGATAACCTAGAAGGTCAGAAGGAAAAGTCGGTGACCATGGTGAGAGAGAAGCTCTGTCCCAGCCCCAGTCCTGGCACAGCCCTAGGGTGGTGACTTCCTGAGCTTGGTCCACAGATTGAAGGGAATCAAGTGGTTGACCAGAGGGGGTTACAGGAATCTCTTTGCTGGTGCTGAGGCAGGATTCTCTTGCTTTGCCCATGCTTGGATCTGGGTCACAGTTCTGGGTGGTGGTCCTGGGGCAAGGAGAAAACAAGACTCAAGAGAAGCATGAAGAGGTAAACAGGAAAAAAAAATAATAAGGGACTTATTAAGGTTGAACTGTTTACATTCCTGCATGGAAAGATGATATTTGTAACTCAGGAGACCTTTGTCAGTATTAGGGTAGTTGGAGGAAAAAAAAATTATATGTGTATATAGATAGGTAGGTAGGTAGGTAGATAGATAGATAGATAGATAGATAGATAGATAGATAGATAGATAG
>NW_020950326.1:4790485-4825399 GCF_900497805.2 Vombatus ursinus | reverse complement strand
TAGATAGATAGATAGATAGATAGATAGATAGATAGATAGATAGATAGATAGATAGATAGATAGGTGGCATAGGGTGAGTTGAAAATGAAGGGTTGATATCTGGAGAATGAAATTAAGGGGTGAGAGAGGATTATACTGGGAGAAGGAGAAAGGGAGAGAGGTAGAATGGGGTAAATTATCTCACATATAACAGACAAGAAAAGGCTTTTACAGTAGAGGGGAAGTGGGGGAAGGTGAGAGGGAATGAGTGAATCTTATTCTCATTGGATTTGGCTTAAGGAGTAAATACCATACACACTCAATTGGGTATGGAAATCTATCTTACCCTAAAGGAATATAGGGGGGAAGGGGATAAGAGAGCTGGGGGATGACAAAGGGGAGGGCAGATTGGGGGAGGGGTAATCAGAAGCAAACACTTCTGAGGAGGGACAGGGTCAAAAGAAAGAATAGAACAAATGGGGGGCAGGATAGGATGAAGGGAAATATAGTTAGTTTTCCACAACATGACTACTATGGAAGTGTTTTGCATGACTACACATGTATAACCTCTGTCGAGTTGCTTGCCTTCTCAATGGGGGTGGGTGGGAAGGGAGGAAGGGAGAAAATTTGGAACCTAAAGTTTTAAAAACAAATGTTAACAATTGTTTTCATACGCAACTGGGAAATATGATATACAGGCAATGGGGTATAGAAATCTATCCCACCCTACAGGAAAATAGAAGGGGAAGGGGATAAGAGAAGGGGGGGGTAGATAGAAGGGAGGGAAGATTAGGGGAAGGAATATTCAGAATGTATGCTGTCTTAAAGTGGGGGGAGGGATGAGACGGGGAGAAAATTTGGAACTCAACATCTTATGGAAGTGAATGTTAAAAACTAAAAATAAAAAAAATTTAAAAAAATTAAAAAGAAATAATACAAGAACTTCTGAACACACACAATGCTAATCAAAAGAATGTGCATATCACCTCAAGGAAAAACAAAAACAAAAACAAAAAAATTATGCTGCAAATTCCAAGACACATAGTAGTTAAACTTAACAATTTCACTGAAAAACAACAAATTTTTCCAGCAGCCAGGAGAATTAATATAAAGGAAAGGAAATTCAAATAATGAAAGATTATTCTGCATCCACAAGATATGGCAGAAGGGAATGGAATCCCTTGAGCAAAGGAGCTCAAAATGCCAACCAAGATGACCTACACTCTAAATTTGAGTTTAACTAGCCATTAAGGAAAAAAGATGGATGTTCAATTAAAAAAAGGGTATTTGAAGCACTCCTAGAAAGAAAATCAGACCTAACAAACTATTTGCTTTTTAAAATCCCCAGACAACAGAATTCCAAAAAAAGTAAACAAATATAGTAACCAAGAACAATAACAAAACAAGAGAGGTCATTAAAAATTTTCTTTCGAAAAGTACACAGGGAGACAAGGGTGAAAGCAGAAGTCAAGTTGAAGTGATGGTGAAAAAGATATGAAACATCATGGACTAAACTTCACAACATCCCACCTACAGATAAATCAACAATTTTTATGAGACCAAATTAAAGAACAGGACAGTACATAAAAGAAGAAGTGAAAGAGGAAGATACAGGGGAACATGTGTTAGTTGCTGTTTCAGCCATGTCTGACTCTTTATGACCCCATTTGAGATTTTCTTGGCAAACATAATGGAATGGTTTGCCATTTCCTTCTCCAACTCATTTTTACAGATGAAGAACTGAGGCAAACAGGATTAAATGACTTGCCCAGGGTCACACAGCTAGTGTCTGAGGCCAGATTTAAACTTGCAGAGCCAATACTTTCAATTTGTAGTGCTGAAAAAGACTTTTGGGAGTTCCTTGGGATAGCAAGGAGGTCAAATCAGTCAATACTTAAGGAAATTAATTCTGACTATTCACTGGCAGGTCAAATACTGAAGCTGAAGATTTTGTTTTTATTTCTTTATTTTATTTTTTCCACTTAATAGTAATTTATTTTTTTCAATTACATGTAAAGATAGTTTTCAACATTCATTTTTGAAAGATTTTGAGTTCCAAATTTTTCTCTCTCCCCCTTTCCTCCCTCCTCTCCAAGATGGCAAGTAATCTAATATAGGTTATACATATACACTAATATTAAACATATTTCCACATTAGTCATGTTAGGAAAGAGGAATGAGAACAAAATGGAAAAACCACAAGAAAGAAAAAAAAACAAAAAGGAGAAAATAGTATGCTTCGATCCATACTCAGAATCCACAGTTATTTCTCTGGATGTGAATAGTATTTTCCATCATGAGTTTTTTGGAATTGTCTTAGATCATTGTATTGCTGAGAAGAGCTAAGTCTAACATAGTTGATCATCACACAATGTTGCTGTTGCTGTATACAATGTTCTCCTGGTTCTGCTTACTTCATTCAGCATCAGTTCATGTAAATCTTTCTAAGTTTTTCTGAAATCCACTTGCACATTATTTCTTATAGCACAATAGTATTCCATTTCATTCATATAGCACAACTTGTTCAGACATTCCCCAATCGATGGGCACCCCCTCAATTTCCAATTCTTTGTCACCACAAAAAGAGCTGCTATAAATATTTTTGTGCATGTGGGTCCTTTTCCTTTGTTATGATCTCTTTGGGATACATACCTGGTAGTGGTATTGCTGGATCAAAAGGTATGGACAATTTTATAGCACTGTGGACATAGTTCTAAATTGCTCTCCAGAATGGTTGGATCAGTTCACAATTTCACCAACGATGCATTAGTGTTTCAATTTTCCCACATCTTCTCCAACATTTATCATTTTCCTTTTCTGTCATGTTAGCCTATCTTATAGTTGTGAGGTAGTAGCTCAGAGTTGTTTTAATCTGCATATACCTAGTCAATAGAAGTTTAGAGCATGTTTTCATATGACTATAGATAGCTTTAATTTCTTCATCTGAAAACTGCCTATTCATATCCGTTGACCATTTATCAATTGGGAAATGACTTGTATTTAAATAAATTTGACTCAGTTCTCTACATATTTTAGAAATGAAGTCTTTATCAGAAACACTGGCTGTAAAAATGTTTCCCATTCTGCTTTCCTTCTAATCTTAGTTGCATTGGCTTTGTGAAAAAATAATTTAATGTATTCAAAATTACCCATTTTGCATTTCATAATGTTTTCTCTCTCTTGTTTGGTTGAAGCTGAAGCCTTTATACTTTGGCCACATAATGAGAAGACAGGATTCATTGGAAAAGACCCTGGTGTTGGGAAAGATTGAAGGCAAAAGGAAAAGGGAATAGCAGAGGATGAAATGGACAGATAACGTCATAGAAGCAATGAATATAAACTTGGACAGACTTTGAGAGATAGTGGAAAATAGAAGGACCTGGTATGCTATGGTCCATGTGGTTACAAAGAGTTGGACATGACTGAATGACTGAACAACAACTAAGATGAATCTTTCTGATTCCAGGCCTGGCACTCTATCCATTGTGTCACCTAGTTGCCTGAACATGTGTTAAACCCTAATCAATTTCGATTACCAATGAATGGAAAACAACTCCCATAATCTCTCAGAAAGAAGAGAGGTTTCAGGAGAATGAGTAAGTAGGCAAAGAGAGGGATTGAAATGAGGGTGGGTGCAAAGAAAAGGGAATTTTTTTTTCAGTGGTAAGAGAGTGGTACCACTAATGAATACTTCCATGGAAGAGGAGAGATATTCTAGAAGGGAGATGGGGACATTATAAGGGACATCATCAGCAGAGATCCAGTGTTTAGGGAGATCACTCATACTTCCTCAGAAGAAAGTTGATCAGAGTTCCTTGCAAAAACTGATACCCAAACGAGTAGAAAGGCATGGAACTGGCAAGATTTTATGGCAAATGGGGGAAAATGAGTATGTAGAAGGCAAAAGTTAGTAATGACCTATACAATCAGCGATATAAAAAAATTTCTAGGATGGGATAATATAGTTTCTGTCCCAAGTAGGAATTAATATTTTTTGTGTGTGTATGTGTGAGGCACAAGATAAAGGAAACAAGGTAGTAAGATCTGTAGGGTTATAACATAAAAGTTGTTTAGAAGAAGGAATTCAAAATTGCTACCTTAGAAACTTTAATCCCATGAGGTATATAGAGATCCAAGAGGGCTTCAATAATCAAAAAGGCCATGAATCAAAGGATAAAAGTTTAGAATAAACAGAAAAGGAAGATAAATGATGAAGAGAATGACAGAAAGTGATCCTTTTTTAGAAAAAAGACACAGAAATGAAATTTTAAAAATTAACTAACAATCAATTGAAGAGGAGGAGAAGAAGAAGAATTTCAATTGACTACTTGAAAATGAAAAGAAAAAGAAGGGGAAATTAAATCAGTAGATAAAAGACAGAAAGAAAAAGAACCTAATAAGTTAAGCAAAATTCCAAAATAAGGGAAAGGGATAACAAATGGGAGAGAAGCTTGAGGGTGAGGGGAAGAGAGTCAGTGGATATGGGGCATTAAGTGTACTAAGCCAAAATAACCAAAGTGATAAAGTGCTGTCTTTACAGGATGAAAGGAAAAATAATCCTAATTAAAAGATTAAAAACAATATTAGATAAAAATAGCAGAAAATATAAACTTAACTTTCATAACTTTAGATATCCACACATTAAACAACTCAACAAAATGAAAAGAGTGACAGATTGGATGAGATAACAAAATCCTACAGTCTTATTTCTTACAAGATACTAATCTGAAAGACACACAGAATAAAATGAGGGACTAGAATAAAATTTAATATCCATTAGGTCAACCTCTAAAAGCAAGGGTTGCAATCTCGCTATCAGACGAAGCGAAAATAAACAATCACAACACAAAAAGAGATAAACAAGAACACTACATTATGCTGAAAGGAACCAAAGACAATGAATCAATATCAATGTTAAACTTCTATGCTTCAAAAGAGTGAATGTCTAAATTAGTAAGGGAGATATTAACTGAACTACAAGAAGACATAGAAAGTAATATAATGGTGGCAGAAGATTTCTATTTTGGACAAGTCTAACAGAAAGACAATCAAAAGTGAAACTATTAAATCAAACAAATTACTGGAAAAACTAAAGCTAAAAGTCTTATGGCATCTTCTAAATGGAACTACTTAAAGAAAAAAGTATTTGTTAGCACCCTGTGGAACTTCTGCAGAAATTGTATTAGGGCACAGTGATATTGTAAACAAATGGAAAAAGGCAGAAATAATAAATGAATATCTTTTACAGACCAAAATACAATAAAAATAGTTATCAGTCTGGAAAGCACGAACAAGAAACATAGACTCAAATGGAGAAACAATGAAATCCCAAATAGTAAGTATGTCAAAGAACAATTAATAACGGTGTGAAAGAAAATGATATTGATGAAACAATGTATCAAAATTTCTGGGATGTAGCCAAAGCAGCCTTGGGGTGAGGGTGAGGGTGGGATCCTATTCTTACAAACGATGAACTTAATTTGCATTTTAGAAAATTAGAAAGTCAAAAAGTAAATAAATCTAAAATAAGCACAAGAAAGGAGAAATTAAAAATTAGTTAACTAGGTAAACTGGAAAAATTATAGAAATGATAAAAAACCAAAAGCCATTTTAATAAAACAATCTTACCAGTAAAAAAAAATACATGCCCTCAATGTGTTTATATTTGCTTATTTATAAATTATATATTTTACTATTGTATTTATTATGTACATTACAAAACATGTAACATAGAAATTTTTAAAGGATGAGAGAAATATAAAATAATATTTGACCCTTAGGTCAATAGGGAGCCACTGTAGTTTATTGAATAAGGGAGTGTTGTGTTTAGACCTCCACTTTAGGAAAAATCACTTTTGCAGTTTATGAAGAACAGATGGGAGAGGGAAGACTTGATTCAGGGAGACTAATTAAGAGGCTATTGTAATAGACCAGGAAAAAGTTAATGAGGGTCTGAATTAGGGTAGTGGCTATGTAAGAGGGGAAAGAAAGGACAGAATCAATAGATGTATAGGAGAAACAACAAGATTTGTAGACTGATTAGATATGTGGAGGAAGGGAGAGTGAGGTATCAAGAATGAGACCTAGGTTTCTAACCAGAATGACTGGAAGGATGGTGGTACATTTGATAATAAGAGAGAAGTTTGGGAAAAGGATGGGTCCTGGGGAGAAATTAAAATAATGAGGTCTTCCAAGTAGATCACAACCTAGGTTTGTTCATCCTGCGTGAGTCATTCTTCTACTTAAAGCAAAAAAAGAGGGAGGTTTTATTCTTTTTTCTAGGCACTGTCCTCGACCACTGAGTCCACCTGTCCTCTGCGAGGCCATGAGGGGGATTGGGTGGACAAACTGAGGGCAGGGGGATTTTCAGAATAGTGCCTACACAGTTGCTGCTCTAGGTGCCCAGAAAGGGGTTAGGTTATAACTGCTCTCAGGGGCTGACATATGGCTCAAATTTAAGGGACTTGGGAGCATGTACAATATAAGAATTATGGGGAGTAGAGGGAGTGTTAGGGATCCTAGTAGGTATGATTGCATTGAAGACAAGTCCATTGATTAGCTTGGGTTGTGGGAGTTATAACCCATTTTCCCACACTCTGGAACTACTTAGGGTCAGTCTATGGCACCTGTGGGGTCAGTCCAATGCCCCCACTTTGGAAAACACAGTCTTCAAGGAACTAGCTAGGTGGCAAAGTGAATAGAGCAGGGGTGGAGAACCTTTGGCCTCAAGGCCACATGTGGTCTGTAGGTCCTCAAGTGTGACCCTTCACATGAAGTCTGGATTTAGTCAAAGAGCCACACACAGGTTCCCCACCCCTGAAAGAGAGTGTTGAGACTGGAGTCAGGAAGATCTGAGTTTAAATCTAGGCCTGAACACTTACTAGTTGTGTGGCTCTGAGCAAATCATTTAACTACTACCTAACTCAGTTTCCTCAACTGTACCATGGGGATAATAATAGGACCTACTTCTCAAAGTTGTGAGGACCAAATTAGATAATATTTGTAAAGTGCTTAGCACAATGCCCTAGCACATAGTAGGTACTTAATAATTACTTGTTTCCTTCCTTCTTACCTTCCTTCCTGCCTTCCTCCCTCCCTTTCTTCCTTTTTGTGAGGCAATTGGGATTAAGTGACCTGCCCAGAGTCACATAACTAGTGAGTGTTATGTGTCTAAGGTCAAATTTGAACTCAGGTCCTCTTCCTGAATCCAGGACCAGTGCTCTATCCACTGTGCCACTTAGCTGTCCCTCTTTCTTCCTTGCTAGAGAGGTATCAGGGGTATTGAGTGGTTCAGTGATTTTCTGAGGGTCATATAGCCAGCATGTTTCAGAAGCATAATTGGAATTCTAAAAGTTTTCTTGACATTGAGGCTAGCTCTCTATCGACTACTCTACAGTCTCCTTTTTTAATAGTAGGCTTCAATTAATACCTAATTGGTTGGTTGATATGAAGAAGACTGAGAATATTTACAAAGTTACTTATAAGTGGGGAAGAATTAGGAAATCTTTGATTTATGAAAATAAAAATAATTCTTTGAATTTATATAGTACATATAACTTTTTTAAAAATCAGATTTTGTAACTGGAAGAGATCTCAAGACATCAGTCTGGTCTAGATTCCTGTATGCAGGCAAATCAAGTATTATTAATCTCATTTTGTAAAGGAGGGCATTAAGGCCCATAGCTGTTAAGTGGTGGTGATGATTAGGGAGCAAGATGGGCAGCACTGGGAGTAAAAGCAGCAAAACCCAATTCTTTTGACTTCTAGAATAATAATCATATCATTATACTGCCAGGGCACCACATTACACATAGTATCTCCATGGATTCTCATGACAACCCTGTGAGTTAGGGTAGAGCAGGTGTTAAAGATGGTGTATCCATTATATCTGTTTCTCTTCTCTCTCTCTTCTTCTTTTTTCTTCATCTTTTCAGAATGGAAAATGATCATGTCTTTCACATTACTTCAGACAACACCTAACGAAGAGTCTAGGAGTACTCAATAAACATTTTCTTCCACTGACTTTTCATATCTGAATGTTTCCTTACTCCCTCCCTCACCCTCATTTCTGGGTCTCCTTCTGCTTTTCCTATTTTTGTTGCCTGTCAGGTATTTATAGATTCTTATCCACCCTTTCTCTTCCCCACCTCTCCCCTAAGTCACCCCTGTCCAGTTGCCCACATGCCTTCAGTCTCTTCTTACAGAATATTCTCCCTAGGGAGCGTGGCCACATACGGAACCCTTGTTTAGATTATATCTGTACTAAGAAGGTCCATTCTGTACTGGCAGGAGAACTCAAGACTGGAATCTTTTTGCAGTTTTTCCTTAAATGGAATCAAAAGAAACAACCCCTGATCAAGTCACTTCTCTCAGGGTCTTAATTTCCTCATGAGGTGGAGATAGGTCAGTCAGTCAATCAACTAGCATTTCTTAAGTACCTACTATGTTACTATGTGCCAGACATGATGCTAAGTGCTAAGGATACAAAGAAAGGCAAAAAATAAAAAAATAAATAAAAAGGAGCTCACAGTCTAATGAAAGAGAAACAACATGCAAATGACTATGTACAAAAAAGATTTTATATACACTCAAATAAAGTAAATTGGGGTAATCTTACAAGGAAAACACTATGATTAAGGAGGATTTCTCAATATCTTCAAGAAATTAGGAAACCAGGGGAGCAGAGATGAAAATGAAGAACATTATTGGCATATGGGACAGCCAGTGAAAGTATTTGTATTAGGGAAATAGAGTGTCCTGTAGGGGGAATAACAAAGAGGCCAGTGTCCCTGGATCACAGATTAAGTGGAGAGGAGTGAAATGGAAGAAGACTGTTAAGGAGGGAAGGGGCTAGGTTGTGAAGGGCTTGGGCTCTAAAAATCAAGCAGATTTTATTTTTGATCCTAGAGGTAATAGAAGGAGTGACTGAAGTTTATTGAATGGGGGTGGGGGGAGGAGTGACATGCTCAGACCTTTGGGCAGGTGGGCTAGATAATCTCTAAATTCCTCCTGTTTTAGCAACATGTGATTCTATTAACAAAGATGTTTCTGAAAGGTAACCAAGCCAAAAAAAAAGACGCTTTTCCTATCATTTAATATTGGGCCAAATTGATGACTCCTCATTGGTTCTACTCAGTATAGATTTCTCAGATTCTAGGTCCCTGTCTAGTATTTTTTTCCTCCTCAACAAATCTCTCTCCCTACTTTTGGTCATACATTACAGCTACATATTCCGAACCTCTGTGACAGTCAAACCTTCATTTAGTTAGTTTAAATGTAATTTGCTAACTTTTCAACCTCATTTTCTAAGTCCTTTTGAGAATTCACTCTTTTTGTCTAGCACCTAGAAAAGACCTTCCCTCCTGTATGGGATTCAATTAATGTTGTTTTCATATTTAAAAGCAGTGCTCAGGATTGTGTGTGTGTTTCTGTGTGTGTGTCTGTGTGTGTATTTCCCCCAAGATGAAAACCCTTGACTTATCCAGGTAGTCTCCATTAAAATCCAAGAGCTGATCTCCTTATGGCAGACACTGCAGGAAAGAAAGACTTTAAGGTTTCCTGAATGACTAGACCTCTTCCTATATTTGCAATACTCCCAGGTAATGATACTAAAAGTCCTTCCAATTTTCTTGCTTGAACTTGTCTGATGGACATGTGAAATTAGAACATAAACAATAATTCTTTTAGCTCCCTTTCCTTAATAGCTATCAGATGGGTGGAGGGTATAGGCCCTTTATTAAGAGAAGCTGGAACTGACCCAAAGAACTACTGTAAGTTTCCATTTCCAACTTTCTTTTAGCTGTTGACTCCTCCTTTCCAATCCCTCAACCTGTCAGTTAGCACCCTATTCTGAATACAATTTCCATACAGAGTTATGCGGACAAAATACTGTCCTCTACTGGAAGTCTTTCCAAACCCCTCTTAATTCTAGTGCCTTCCTTCTTTGGCTTCCTGTTTCCCTATATATAGCTTGTTTGTGCATATTTGTTCATACAACCTGTGCTTGTAGTCTCCCCCAATAGACTATGCATCCCTTGAGGGCAGGGACTGTCTTTTCTCTCTTTTTATATGCCCAGTGCTTAACAATGTAACTAGAACACAGAAAGTGCTAAATCAATAGATGTTTATTGACTAACTGACAAGCCCTCCTGGTTTACTTTCTAATCCTTGAAAAACTGTATTTAACCTGAAAACCTTTTCATAATTTTTTTAAATTAATGTTTGCATGAAATTCTAGAACATTTAAATATGGGCATTTATATAGCACTTTATAAAATCTACAAAATACTTTAGAAGCATAATTTCATTGGAACCTCCAAAAAGTCCTGTGAAGTAATTATTATAGGTATTATTGTGTTTTACTATTTCTGCCCTTTTACATTTGTTTGAAATATCTCTGTATCCTAGTACATGGTCAATTTCTGTAAAAGTTCCATGTGATGCAGAGAAATGTGCATTTTCTTTTGCTGTCCCATTTGTCACTATTGTCTTACTTTCTATATCTTCTTGAAGCTCAGTGTTTCCTTTATGAATTTGAATAATATGTAATTTGGAGACTATAATTTTATTTATGGTATTGGTTTATTGTCTATGATTCCTTTCAGCATAATTCAGTTTCCTTGTTTATCCTTTTTATTTTTTGAATGTTTGTTTTTGTTTGTCTGATAGCATGATGGCAACTGCTTTTTTGGATTCACTTGGTACATAGTAAATTTATTTTCCATCCCCTCAATTTTATTTTGTGTATATCTTTCTTCTTTTAAAATGTGTTTCTTGTAAGTAACAGATTGTAGGGTTTTGTTTTCTTATCCAATCTGTCACTCTTTTTAATTTTATTGGATTGTTTAATCCATTCACATTTAAAGTTGTTAGTTGAGTTTATATTTTCCTCCATCTATCTCTAAATTTTTAAGTCAATATTTTTTCTCCTCTTTTGCTATAAACATAGTGTTATGTTCCTTCATTTACTTTACTTTAATCTTTTTTTTAAGGTGATCCTGCTCCCACTGGATCCCTTCCCTTTACCCTGATCCTCTCTTCTTGTTTGCTAAGCCTTTCCCTTTAAGCTTTTGTTTATTAGTTTCTTTCTTCTGCTTTTATGTGATTAAACATTTCTTCCCTACCTTTTTTCTTCTCAGTTAAATAAATTCCCCCATCCTTTTCTCCTCTTCAGTTAGTTCTGTTCACTACTTTTTAAATTTGCCTTTTTTTTGCCCCCCTCCAAAAAGGTTTTCTCTCACTCTCTTCATGACCTATCTTCTCTTTCTGCTTACTTCACACCCTCATTCCCTGGTTCATGACCTCTATAATCATCTAGTATCACTATCTTCTCTGTATTCTTCACACAATCAAAGCTTTGAAGGTATTCATTTTTGGCTTTTGCTCTTCAAGGATTGTAACTAAGCTGACTATTGAGGCCTGAGCAAACTTCTGCAGTCTGGAGCTGGGGTCCCTACGGCACTGGAAAGAGGACAGGGGGAACTGGATGCAAGGGTGGGTTTTGATGTAAGCCTATGTTTGTCTTTGGGTCTTCTAGTGCAAACCTTGCTGCCAGGAGCATGTGGTGTCTGGAGGGATGTTTAGTGAACTAAGAGTCAGTGAACATCAGCTTCTGGATTTGTTGCTGTTGTTGTTACCTTCTTTTGGGATCTGGGTGTCCTAGGCCATGGAAATATATGAAGTTGCTTTATCTTTTGTGTATGATTTCTAATTTAAAGAGGTTTGAGAGGTTGAAGGGATCAGAGAAAATGTCTAGTCTACCATCTTGCTCCTTATGTGACTCAGAAATTCTGGTGTGCATATTTTTATCTTCATTTTACAAGTGGGGAAACTGAGGCTCAGAAATTTGGAGTGACTTGCCCAGGGTCACTTACACAGCTAGTAAGAGAGGCATGGTTTGAATCTGTGTCTTTCTGATGTCATACCCAGCACTCTATCCCTTTTAGAGCTTACTTTTATGAGAACTGAATCCAACTGGTTGGTTTTATTTTATTTTAATAACCAGTTATTGGAGTTAATTTGACTGGTTGTTTTTCAATTCAGTTCATTGTTTTTCAATCCAATTCATGTGTAGGCACAGCCTGAAACTTACTGCTAATTATGTCTCCTGAGAATTAATTCCCATTTTTTGCTTCAGGGTTTTTCATTCCTGAGCAGATTAATCACCTGTCTGCCATTTTATGGCACTCCTATACAGGACCAAAGCATTTGGGGACAACCCCTTTGCTAGTATTTCATCTAGGCAGTGATATCATAGCTTCTCCATTAGATTGGGAGTTAGCAGTGGGTAGGGACTATTTCTCTGTCAGACTAGAAGAGGAGAGTGTACCTCCCATTAAATAGGAAGAAAGTTCTCTGAGTGCATGAATCATGTTTTCTCCCTGTCCCCACACATTTACAAGTAAGTGATTTTATTCAGAGGGGCCACTCAATGTAAGGTGTTGGCTGACAGACTGAGGGGCTGATGCCCCAAATCCTGAGAAATTCTGACAGGATAGACAGGTCAATAAGGGAGCTCTCAACTGGTCTTTGATGATACTCACCACTCAAATACACCTGCCAAGACCCTACTGCCATGTGTGTTCATGTAATCAGAACCTCAATGGAGAGAAATTCAAGCTAAATACCTACAAATCAAGTATTGCTGTAAGACACTTAGCTGACAGTTTGTGTTATAGACTTTCCAGGTCCTTGAGTTTCACTTTCCACATTTTTTTTTGCTCTTCAGTGCATTGCTCCATTTCTTCATTATCTGATGACGTTTAAATCATTACCACCACTCTGTTTTTGTCTCCTCTTCCTTTGAGCCTACATCCGCCAGGTTATTTCCTCTTTCTTTCTTTTTTCATTCTGGTTAAACCAGAGCATTTATTTTTAAAAATGTTTTACTTCCTTTTTTTAATCTATATCACTCTTGTTTCTCAATGCTACCTTCCCCTCAATTGAATCATTTGATGTAACAAGTAAATATCATCAAGCAAAACAAGTCCTGTCTGAAAATGTAAGCTCTTTTCTACAACTGTAGTTCACCACTTCTCTTTCAGCAAATGGGAGGCATCCTTCACCATCAAGCTTCCAAAGTCAGGACTGATCATTTGCTTCATCAAAGTTCTGAAGTTTTTCAGTCTTGTTTTCATTTATATTATTATGCCATAATGGAAATTATTCTCTTGGTTCTGCTTACTTCACTTTGCATCATTTCATAGAGGGCTTCCCAAGTTTCTTTGAATTCTTGATTTTCATCATTTTATATACCACAATTTGCTCAGCTATTTCTCAATAAGTATTGTTGTTCATTTTTAAAAGGGAACTGTTTCTACAGGGCACTCTGCTAAGAGAGTCACAGCCACCAAAGAAATCTGAGTGTTTTCTTATTGTAGGAGAACCCTGGCAGTAGGGATTTTAAAGACATGGGAAGGTTCTCTGTCCAATATATTCTGGTCACAAAAGTGCTTATTTTTCCAAACAGTTTTTAGAAAATTAAGCCAAACCTTAGGTATGTTTCACTGGTATTTTTGACTCCTAATTATTACTCTTTAATCACATTATAAGTGCAGTGGATTGAGAGCTAAACGCCAAGTAAGGAAGTTATGGGTTTAAGACCCACCTCTGACACTTATTTACTGTGTGATCCTGGGTGACTCCCTGAGACTCTAAGTTTATAAATTGCTCACCATGCCCAAGAATGTTTAGGGAATAGGAAAGGAAACATAGGGACAGCATGAAATAGAGGATAGAACACTAGGCAGGAAGCAGAGAAATTCTTTCTTGATTAATCTATTAGACTAAATTTCAGGAAACAAGGGATCACATCTTATTTAAACTTTGCACCTTCTCTAACACCAAGAAAGGTTCTCTGCATCCAATAGGCAGCTGCTTAAGAAAAGAGCAGGGGGCAGCTAGGTGGCACAGTAGATAAAGCACCAGCCCTAAAGTCAAGAGGACCTGAGTTCTAATTTCACCTTAGACCAAACACTTGACACTTGCTAACTGTGTGACCCTGGGCAAGTCACTTAACCCCAATTGTATAAAAATAAAATAAAAAAGAAATGAGCATCTCCCTTCCTAGCCATCATATTTCTAAGATGAAAAGACCCCATCTTTTTTCATCAAATTCACTAAATATTCTCTTCTCAACATTAAATTTCTTTCCTCATTCAGCTTTCCTTATCTGGCCATTCCTCACTCACTTAGAGGAGCAGTAAGTTCAAATGGAAGGTGTTTCCAGGTTAGATAGTGAAAATTTTTCTGAAGAAAGTGGGATGGATGGAGAGATTTTGCCTTTGCAATTCTTACTTGGGAACCATGAATTTAAAGGTACTCCCCCTGACTACAGAAAAGGAGATGTGATGGTTTCTTTTTCATTGTGAGCTTTGAGTCAGTAAGCAATTTTGTAATTAACATCTAAGAAATAACTTTAGAAGAACTGACTGCAAACTATTGGCTATAAGAGTTTTTTTTAAAAAAATGAAATAAAGATGCACAATAAAACAAGACAATACATTTCTTTCTAGCTCATTAATAGTTTTTGCTATTTAATATGCTTTAACTTGAGTTCTATTAAAGTTAGTCATTCATCCAACATATATTTAATGAATGCCTAAGTCACTTGACCCAAGTCAGTTGCTAGTTGTCTCTCTCTGTCTCTCTGTCTCTCTGTCTCTGTCTCTCTCTCTCCCTGTCCTCAGATTAAGTTGTATTTGTTTATTTCAATGTCATTTCAATGTCATATTGTATCTCCCCAGGGGAATGTAAGCTCCTTGGGGACAGGAATTGCTTCATAGCATTATAGGCTATATATCTGGAGCTGAAAGGAACCTCAGAGACCATGGAATCAAGTTTCCTCATTTTACAGATGAGGAAACTCATGTTCAGGGAAGTTAAATGACCTCCTAGAGTTACACAGGCAGTGTCATGAACAGGACTTGAACTCAGATCTTTCTGTCTCCAAGTCCAGAACTGTATTTGCTACATTACACTGTCTTTGTATTCTGTCAGTGCTTTTGACACATAGGAGTTTAATAAATATTCATTGGATTGAATTAAGTTGGATAGAATATGCACTTGACTGGTAAACAGAGAGAAAGTTTATTTTTTTCTTGGTCTCCTTTGGCTATGTGAATGCTTCTGAAAAATATATGTCTATATGGTTTGTATTCATGGCAGTCATGGATGAGTAAAAGGGGTTTGGGAGGAGATGCTCAGAGGGCATGTGCTTGTTGACCCGGGGAATCTTCCAGGTGGGAAAGAGGAAGCCATTACTTGAGTTTTTTAGCTGTTTGCTCAGTTCTTAGCATTCTGAAGACTGGCTCAGCTAGAATAAAGATTCCCGGAACAATTCGCATTTATAACAGAATTCTAGATTTTACTTTTGGCAAAATGGCTTCAAGAGGTAGTGTGGTTTAAAGATGGATTCTAGAACACTCAGTTCATGACTCTGACTCTGATTTTGAGGGGTAGTGTAGTATTATGGAAAGAACACTAGACTTTGGCTCAAAAGACCTGGGTCCTAATCTTACATCTGACCTCAGGAAAATTTATTGACCCTTCTGGACCCCAGGTTCTTTATCAGTAAAACTAATGTGGACTAAATTATCTCTGATATCCATTTCCGAGATGTGTCTCCTTAACAGTAAGAATTCTTTCTTTCTTTGTATTTATAATCCCAGCACCTAGATAGTGCCTGGCATATGGTAAGTACTTAATAAATGCTTATGAATTGATTGTTTGACTGATTCCTGCTTTAACATTCTATGAGAAAAGCTCTTATTCCAACCATCAACACTTCAGCTATATTTGAAAATAGGTCACATAGTATCCTGCCCAAAGGATAGTGCCTGAGAGCTTCCAGTACAGGAGCCAAAGAGGGAAAAAAAAAAAAACTGCTCCGTTATAGTTTTTTTTTTCCTTTTTTTCCTTTTAGTTTTTCAAGAAAAGCTTTTGTGGGAGTCTTACTTATTTTGTTCATCATGAGAAAAAAAAATTCCTGCAATAACAACTCATAACTTTCAACTCTGACTGCACATCTTCATCTCTTCCAACCTAACAAATCACCACCGAAATGACTGCTTTGGGATAAAGAGGCAAAAGATCTCCTGCCTCTGGGGAGAATGACTGAGCAGCCATGACCCTGCTCACCTTTTTTCCTGAAATTAAAGCCCCCTCTCCCCACCCTTTTTGGGGCAAGGACAGGGTGCTGCTCTGGAGACTGAACATCCTGACCACACCCACATACTGACCCCATGGCTCCCCAATCCTCAACGGGTGACCTGGAATCAAGCACAAACAGTTTCAGTCATTGCCCAAACTGGAAAGAACATTTTTTTCCCCAGACCATTATTAAGAATTTTATATGCACATATATACACGTACAAAGAAAGAGACACTTATAACCCAAAAGAGGAAAAACTCATCTCTGACTATTTGGTCATAAATTACACAAAGTACATTTCTTTATAAAGTACTACATTTTTTGAGTCCTTTATGAATTCTCTCCATTCACCCCAGGGGGGTTGTAATGTAAACTGACATCTTACTTTCTTTCCAAAAACATTCACTTGCATTGTGTTTGAGTATATACTGCTTTTCCAGGCAAACACATAATACACTTGGAATTGGGGGCTATTAACTCATATCTAAGTGCAACTGCAATCATGTAATCATGTCTGAGATCCATAGAGGTCCAATATAATCCTTAGAAAAACTAGTAAGTAAACATGGGTGAAAGAAATAAGACAGGAGAGGAAGGGCGTTACATAAACAGCTTAAATGCATAATTACTAGTGCTCAGAAAAATTGGAAGCCAGACGATGCCAGTGCCAAAAAAGGAGAGCAAGCATTTTATAGCAAGTCAACCTTAATTACTTTTGATTTTATATTTTTGATATTTTAAACAAAATTAAACAAAATGGAAACGAAAATCATGGCACTCTCTCTGTCTTGGTTTCTTTCCCTCTCACTCTTTACCCAGCGTGGAAATCCTCCTCAAGATAGTTTATATTTTCTAATGTGGGGAATCAGCTGAGCAGCTTAAAGACCAACCTTCAGCCCCTCTCAATTTTTCTTGCCAATTAACAAAGCCAGGCACGTGTCCTCGGGGCTCTCGGGTTTTTAAATGCCCCAAATTTACCTTGCGGAAGATCAGAAATCAGAACTCATAAAATTGAACTCAGCTGCAGAATAGATCTTGGTCTTTTGAGTGCTACTAAAACAATCTGCAAATTATTTAAATTAAACCAACCCAGCCCTCGACATCTGCACGCAAAATGCTTGAATTCCAAGTGCAACTTTACTGGCATAAGAAAATAATAAGGGGAGTTCAATTTGTGTCAGCATAGCTCAGGAAAATAAGATATCATGTCTTGCTGTCTGCTTGATGTCAGCTTCTCAGATGCAAGCCTTAATGCCTCATCTTAGACTGTCCTTACTGCAGCCTGCCAAACAGAGAAGTTCAGCCAAAGTTCATGAAGCTACTACCAAATAGAATCTCCCCCCTCTTTTTTCAATCATTAGGAACCTTCTGCTTTATATTGGGCACGCGTGATTGTGTCTACCCTTAAAACATATATAACTCTATTAGCTTCTTCTCTGCTTTGGGTGTGCTATAAATTCCTTTCTTTGATGACTTTGTTTTATTGCTTATGGTTATCTGGCTTTTTAACTTTCACTATACACAGATAATATCTCAAGTGGTCGGCTAGGACACCCAGATAAAGTTCAGTAAATATTCCAGCCCAGTAGAAGACAACTCCTTTATGTAGCGGTAGTGGTAGTGGTAGTAGTAGTAATGGAAAGACAGTAATCAATCGAAATAGGAAGTACTTCTAAGTGGCACTCTCACAATCCCACACATTCCCACCCAAAGGAATGGCCAAATAAGTGAGCTCTTCCCATCAGTGAGAAACCATGATATTCTGAGAGTCCAGTACTTGGAGAAATCCCCAATTCCAACCTCACTGCTAATCTTCCCATTGGCATTGGATGTGATATTGAGACTACCACCGGGATAATTACACAGGCCATTTTTCTCATTTTAGTTGTTTAGTCTCAATTTACTTTAAATGACTACAGTACCCATTCCTTCTAGTGAAATGGTGCACCCACACTTTTAATCATGCAAAAGAAACATTTTAATGCCTCTGAAGGATATATCAATTTAGGGTCCTGGGATCCCTGAAGAGATAGAATTTCACGCATCAGCAGAAACACAGGTTTAGTAGGTGTGTGGAGACAAAAATAAGGAAAGTGCAGCCTTTGATCTACAGCACATTGTTTCAAAATACCTTTCCTAGAGTGTCATATGTCACATTCAATCTTTGTTTGATATTTAGCATTTTCCTTCCAGAGATCTCCAAGTTCCTTTCAAAGATAAATGCTCCACCTTCCATAGTAGCCTTGTATATCCTTTACATGATGAAATTAAGAGACTATGAAATTTGTGGTGAAGCTTTTGGTTCCCACATTTCAGCTAGACCACTGCCCTCATAATCAAAATGAGTATCAGAAAAAAAACCTTGGATTTTTTTTTTCTGCATAGTAAACAATGTAAAGATAATTGGGACATTCATAATTAATAATAATAATAATAATAATTTTACATAGAGGTTTAAGGTTTTGTGAAATACTTTACATATGCTATTTCATATGCTTTATGCTATATTCATATGTATGCTATATTCATACTTTACATATGCTATTACAACAACCTCATAAAGTAGGTGCTATTATCCCCATTTTACAAATAAAGAACCTGAGGCTGAGAGAGGTGAAATGACTGACTGGCCCAGGAAAACAAAACTAGTAAGCATCTGAGACAACATTTGAACTCACATCTTCCTGACTTCTGAATTGAACTCTGTTTGTAGCACCACCTAGTTGCCCAAAGGAAATTTGCATCTGATTATAGATTTGTAAAAGTATCTTCTACATTTGATGTTGCTTCACAGGACCTCTAAGAATATAAGAAATAGTAGGTCTTCAGAAACAGGGAGGTTTAGGAGGGGAGGAAGGAAGGAAAGAAGGAAGAAAGGAAGGAAGAGAGCAAAGAAAAGAAGGATAGAAATAAGAATTTATTAGTACCTACTATGAGGAAGGTGCTGTGCTAAGTGTTTTACAAATATCACATTCCATCCTCTCAATAACCCTGAGAGGTAAGTACTATTATGACCACCATTTTACAATTGAGGAAACTGAGGCAGAGTAGAAATTAAGTGTTGTGGCCAGGGTCACACAGCTAAGGAGTGTCTGAGGCTGGCTTTAAACTCAGATGTTACTGGCTCCAGGCCCAGCATTCTATCCACTCTACTACTAGCTACCTCCTTATATTGTTGAGCTCAGGACTCAGAAAACCTAAATCTGAGTCTCAACTTGCCTGTATACTAATTGTATGGTGTCTGGGCAAGTTGCTTATTCTTTTTGAGTCTCAGTTTTCTTGCCTTCAAAAAATGGGGAAGATAATACCTGAGCTGCCAAACTTACAAGGTTGCTGTAAGGCTTAAATGAGATAAAGAATGCAAAATTCTTTATAATCATCAGTTAGTCAATCAACCAAAAGCATTTATGAAGTGCCTACTTTCTGCCAGGCACTGGGAATATACATAAAAAGAATGACATGATCTCTACTCACAAAGAGCTTACATTCTAAAGTACCATGCAAGTGGTACTTATTATTATTAAATTGAAATGAAATGGAAATACAGAGGTAAAAATAATAGCTGATTTTCAAATAAAGAAATCATTTAAAGGGGGATCACATTGTGTCCACATAGTTCATCTTTTCATCTTCAATAGCATAACATCTTTCAAATTAAGCATTGTGCTTTAAAGGAACTAGGTCACTGATTCTTAACTTAATCTGGTATCAATTATAGCTCTAGATTTGGAATATTCAATGTCTGTGCGGATGAAATGCTTTAATACCTTAGATAGTAGCTAGTTGCTGGATTCAGACTGAAAAACATGGTTGGAAAAGTTTAAAATATTTTTGCTAGATTCAAAGACGATCAAGATTAAAAATTCCCAAATGTGTATTCTGGAAGCCCTCCAAAAACATTCCATCTTTATTCATTATTGGATATTGTCTTGATTAAAATTCCTGTTGGTTTGTTCTATGGTTAAGTAGTAATCTTGTATCTTAGCTCTTGGAATGTATCGGTATCATGTGACACACGAATGAAGCCCAAATGAATATAGAGAGATCTCTTTCACAAGTCAGCAAGGAGAAGGACTCACAATGTTCAGATTTCAGCAGAGCTGTTTGGGAAAAGTTGATCTGTTCAACACATTCTTTCCAAATGGCAAGGCAGAAAGAACCCTGTGCAAAGGGGGAGGAAAAACCAGTCCTTCAGGTGACTTTTTGTACAGTCTCCATATTCAGAAGAAAATGGGACTTTCCTAGAGCCACATTACATCCCAGGCACTGGAGAAATTAAGAAGGTGTGTATTCCATACACTTCCCCGCCATCCTCCACCCCCATCCCCAGCATTTTTTTCTCTCCTTTTCTCACCATTTGGTGCCCTGCAATCTGAATTTCACACAGTAACATGCAAAATATGCACACAGACAATTCGAAGCAGATGATTTGGTTACCATCTTCTGAGTCATCATTTTGTTGCTCGGGTCCCTGGAGATGCCTTTCAGGGGAAGTGGAGGATTTGGTTAAAAGCCACTTAGAACTGTAATCAATATGGGGGCAAAAGGGGCATTTGTACTTCCGACCTACTTTAGCTTTTGGGGGGACAGCCTTTCTGTCTGATGCCTTAGTGGGACTGGGGACCACTTACAAACACCCTGCCGCCTTTTGCCTCCAAGAAATGTAGAGACTTTCTCCACTTCAAATGTCTAATGTTCTTGGGATCCAGGGTCTATGTGTCTTTGGCAAATACAACTAACCTTTTGTTTGTTTGTTTTAATAGCCACTTGAAAATAAGCGGGGACAGCAGCCCCTGAAGTAGCTGAGACTCAGAAAAGCAGGCCTGCTTGTTTAAAAGTAACATAATCCCTACCCTCCTTTCAGCCGTCCTGAGTCCACATGCTGGAAACACATTTCCCAGTCTGCAAAAAGGTCAGCAGAGCACTTCAGAGCCTTTTGGGAAATATAGGAGAAGCCTAACTCCCTAAAGGGGTTCACAGCACCGAGCCACTTCCCAAATGCCCCTGAGGAGACTGAAAAGATTGGCTAGTGATATGAATTCTTCCAAGTGTGGCTTAGATGCGAACCTATTAATATTGGACCAGATTGTCTGGGAAGGAGTTTTGAGTTGTTCCATCACTGAGAATTTAAACAAGGGACTTGGTATCAGGGAATGCTCGGGTTCAAGCTCCAGCGTTGATGTATGATAAGGGTGAAGGTCTTTGAGCAATACAGTTTCCTCATCTATAGATTGAGGACAATAATTATTGCATTAAAGTAAGACAAGTAAGGGCCAGCTACATGGCTCAGTGAATAACTTGAGTGCTGGACTTGGAGTCAGGAAGATCTGAGTTCAGATCTGGCCTCAGACACTTAGCTGTGTGACCCTGGGCAAGTCACTTAACCTCTGTTTGCTTTAATCCACTAACAAAGGAAATGGCAACCCACTCCAGTGTCTTTGCCAAGAAAAACCCCATATAGGGTCATGAAGAGTTGGATCTGACTGAACAACAACAACAACAAGATAGGTAACCAGAAATATGGGTCATGGAGATGGGACATAAGGTCATAAGCAGGATTTGAAGTTAAAACTAGGGTCACAACAAAGACCAAAGGGCTAGCAAGAGGCAGCTAGGTAGTGCAGTGGATGGAATGCTGGGCTCAGAGTCAGAAAGACTTGAATTCAAATCCTGCCTCAGACACTGACTACTTATGTGAACAAGTTAACCTCTCTCGGCCTCAGTTTCCTCCTCTGTAAAATGAGATGACCTTTAAGGTTTCCTTTCAGTTCTAAATCTATAATCTTTTAGTCTACTTTGTAGGGTGATTGTTAGGGGAAGAGATCCGAATACCTTAAAGTACTGTACAAATATAACTCATTGATATCATAGAGCTGCATTGGACTTTCTCCACAAAGACTGGGGGAGGGGGGAGGAGGGAGAATCACATGACCCCAAGGCCATCAGGCAGCGTTTTTAGATGCTTATGCATTTGTCTTCTCCCTCCATCCCTCAACCATCCATAAGCAAGGGAAATTCAAGGGGGTTAGAAGTCTCCAGCCGAAAAGAAATCAGAGGAAGATGAAAGGTAGAACCAGCCTACCTAGAGCACCTAGGGCAGAGACTTTTGTGTGTGTGTCATGGACACTTTTGGCAGTTTGATGATGCCTATGAGTTCCTTCTCAGAAGAATGTTTTTAAAGAGAAAATAGAATTACAAAGGAAGTCAAATATTAAATATAGTTAATAAAATATTTTTAAAAACCAGTTTCACAGATTCCAGGTTAAGAACCTCTGTCCTAGAGCCAGGCATCAAACATAAATACTCATACACACCTACAGCAGAACATTTGCTGTTATCTTTTGTTTTTATACAGCCTTCATTTGTGAATATTTCCCTCACTCACCCAGATAGCCACCCCTCGTATCAAAGAAGAGAGAACCAGACAGACAGACACACACACACACAGAGAGAAAATGAGATGGAAAGAAAGAGAGAGTGGATAAAAGAGAGAAGGAGGAAGAAGGGAAAAAGAAAGGAAGGGAGAGAGCTCTGAGAGAGAAAAAAGGAAATAAAAGAGAGAAGTGAGGGAGAAGAGAGCAAAAGAGAAAGGAGAAAGTGAGGGAAGGTGAGAGAAAGAAAGAGAAGAGAGTGACAGGAAGAGAGAGAGAAAAGGAGGGAGGGAGAGGGGGAGAGAGAGAGAGAGAGAGAGAGAGAGAGAGAGAGAGAGAGAGAGAGAAGCTAACCATCATAGCAATGGAGTCTGACAGCATATGCAATATTTCATGTCTGCAGGCCTTCCTTTCTGTGAAGGGAGGAAGGTTCATTTCCTCATTTCTTCTTTATAGTCCAGCTTAGTTCTTATCATTACATAGCCAGTAGAATGTGAGTGCAGCAAACAGAGTATCCTTTGTCAAGTTTGATACCTTGCTGCCTACCTTGATACTAAACTCCTACAAATGTCCCTGGGCCTTACCTCTTGGTAACTCCATGGACTTTGTTGTGATACTGGTTTGAGTTTCAGGTCCCACTTACCACCTCTGGCCCTTCAGCTTCATGACCTGTTTTTTTAGAATAGACCTGGCTCAGGCCAATTCTTTGGCAGTTTATGTCTAACATTAGAACAAAGTGAGATCATTCAACAGTTAACAAAATAAGATATATTTAGCCATAACAGGGTGAGGATCTTGAACAAGGATATGGATCAGGAACACCTCAACATGTTGTCCTACTGATGAGATGTCTACAGTGGTCCCCTGGAAAAGCATCTGTTTTGTCCTCAGGCCCAGGAAGTTAAACCTTTAGTCCCCTGGGCCAATTAAGTCTCAAAGTTGGTTTCAGTATCTTTTAGTGGGAAAAAAAAAAACAACCTAGTCATCAGGAAATTATGCTGTCGCTTCCACCTAGCTATATATTCTGGTTTCTCATCCTGTGATTCCTAAGATGCTGCTGCCACTAACATGTTCAGGGACTACCTGGATCCTCATCTCTCCCAATCCACAAATGAGAATGATTTCATTCAGTTCCATGGAAGCCAATCAGCAGCAGTCCTCCATAGAAATTATTTCCTTTCCCATCCCACATTCCTAAATGCCAAAACACATTCAAAGTAAAATTTTTTTAGATTGCTCTTTGTATAGCCCCAAATTTGTGAATCTTATCAGACTTATGGATAGGTGACCAATTTATGAATAAACAAGAGACAGAGAGCAAAGTTAGGTATAAATGAATAATTTTGATGACATTAAATTTAAAAGGTTTTGTATAAATAAAACAAATATAGCCAAGATTAGAAGGAAAGCAGAAAACTGGGGGAAATTTTTATAGATTGTTTCTCAGATAAAGGTCTTGTGACAGAATACTACTGTGCTGTAAAAAATGATGAGTTCAATGATTTTAGAAAAAACATAGAAAGACTTGAACGGAATAATGAAGAGAGAACTGAGCAGAACCAAGAGAACAATGTATACAGTAACAGGAATAATATTTTAAGAATGACTTTAAGTGAATAGATTGTTTTGTCTATTATAAATATCCAAATTAACTATAAATGACATGTGAAGGAAGATACTATCTGCATCCAGAGAAAGAATGATAAATAGAAGTTTGCATAGAAAAATTTTACATATATCTACCTATTTGTGTCTAATTGTATGCATCCTTGGTGGGGAGAGGGAAGAAAAAAAAGAAATTTACACGATAATTTTGTTGTATATTTGAAAGGAATCGCAAGTTGTGCATAGTAGACTTGCAGTTTCATGTACAATCATCTTTTTTATTGCACTATGTTATGGAAATGCTCGCTTTATTCCACAAATTAAAAATAAAATTAAAAAAATCTATTAGCCAACCAACTTGTCACATATTTATTGAGTGCATATGAATGTACCCATCATGACAGGTATTAGGAATAGGGGTTGGGGAGGAAGTACAGAGGCATACAAGAAGCTTATTGTCTATGAGACAATAGAGAGGAAATTCCTGGAGTCTAAATATCTGAATGGATTACATGATCCTATAGGGCAAAAGAAACTACCCTCAAGTCAATTTTTTCTTCTTTGCAGTATTAATCATTGCCCTTTGTATTAAAGGATGACCACAAAGTGGTGACTTCTCCTAAGATAAGGTTATTGACTGGTAACCCTGTTGTTATTCCTTTCCAAACATATTTTAGTTTGTTTCCTCCAAATAAATATATATTTTTATGACTCTTCACTGTCCCACATTTAAAGGAAGGCTGTATTATTCTGAAAGTAAGCAAATGACTACCCCTAGTCTAGTTATTCTCTAAATCAGACTAAAGTGGGGCATAGGAACCCCTGACTGCCCATGGCCTGAAACCAGGTGTGGGGTAAAAAACAAACAAAAATTTAGAAGGTAGATCTTACCTCAGCCCCACTGAGAGAGCCAATCATGAGATTTAGCTCCAACATAAGCACATCTCCCCTTATCCCCCTATACTTCCTCTGCTCAAACTTACCATTCTTCAGTTGGCTAAGTAAATTCTCTACTTTTATCTTTCTAAAATGAGCATTGTCATCTCCTCAGGAAAGTTATAAACCTAGCTGTTTAGGAATCATTGGGAAAATTATGTCCCTCTCTCCTGCCCCAGAATTTTTTCATGGCTGCAGCAGGAGACTCTAGGAGGACAGAATCAGTGTTGGATGCACCAACTAGAGAGTACGAATCTCATCCTCCATCTTTTCATTTTGAGCAGTCCAGAGTGAATCATACAAGATGAGCAGACAGGGATGGATTGTGATGTACATCAGAGATCTCATTATATTATCTTTCACCACAGCTTGCATCACTTCCAAATTGGTTTGTGCATATCTATGGACATCATGCCTCCAAGCCCCCTCCTCCCCATGATGTCCTATTCATCCTTTAAGGCCCAAGTCAAGTCTCCCTGATGCCAAATCCAAAACTTTAACCTATAGGCCACCTGGCTGCTGCTGTTGGAGCCAAAAGGGAAGTTAGATATCATTGAGACCAACCACTTCATTTTCCAGGAGAACAGAATTTTACTTTTAGTAGCATGCAGTTTTCATCTATGTGCAATAGAAGACATTTAATAAATGTTTTTGTTTGACTGTTTGTAAATGAAAAAAAAACTGAGCCTTTGAGAGGTGATGTGAATTGTTCAAAGGAAAACAGTTAGTTGATGGCAAAGTCAAGAATAGAGCCCAGGCCACTGATTGGTTCTGTGCTCTTTCAATTTTGCCATCTTACGTCCTCCTTATCTTGTCTCTGGGCTGTGTACACAGTCAGTGCTCGGTAAATATTTTTTTACAATGAAAATGAACTAAAGAATATTGATTACAGGTCTTATGGAGACAGATTACATCTTCTTTGTGTTCCCAATATGGTACTCAGCTCCCAATTCATGGGGTTGACTGATTGAATAACAAGCCTGCGTTTGATCCCTCTCAGAAGTGGCATAGAGACCACAGGACCATTAATTTAGAGTTGGAAGGGCCCTTTGTTCATATAGTCCAGGGAGCCTTAGTCATTTTTGTGTCATGGATCCATCTGGCAGTTTAATGAAGCCTATGGATACTTCATTAAAATAATGTCTTTAGATGTATAGAATCAAATACATAAGATTATAAAAAATTATATTTTAATAATTATAAATAGGTCTCATAATAGTGAGGAACATAGTAGGAATAGTTATCAAAATGTAAGGAAAAAAAGTCATAGAACCCAGGTTAAGAATCCCTGATTCTAGTCCCTACCCTCAAGGAGTTTATATTCTCCTGGGGGCAGGGGAGGGGGACAATGTTACTTTACAGGTAAGTAAACACAAAATAATTTCATGGAAGGAGATGGGTTAGTGAGCACAATAACTCCAGAATTGAGGGAATTAGCTAGTAGGTGATAAGAAAGGTAGGAGAACACTAACTCTAGACATCAGAAAATGCCTTGTATAGAAAGCTGAACCTTGAATGGAGCTATGGATTCCAAGAGATAGAGTTAAGGAAAGAACATTCCAGGTATGGAGGAGGAGGGAAGAACCTGTCCAAAAGCAGAGGTGGAAAATAGAATATCCCGTAAGGGGAGCAGCAAGTAATCCAGTTTGATTGAAATATAGAATGTCTAAGGAGGAGAAATATGAAATCAATCTGAAGACTTAGGAGATCTCCAGTAAAGTCATATATACACGCTTCTCATAATATGGAGGTAGCCTTGGATGATTCCAATGGAGGTTATGCCAGGAAAGCACAATCTCCAAAATGGAAAACTTCCAAGTTAGGGCCCAGCAACAGACTGTTTGTTGTCCAAGAACCAGCCTAGCTAAGTTGTGAGAGGCTATCGCCAGAAGGTTGACCAGCAGGTGATGAATATTTTTGGCCACAGAAAATCATGAAGACTGACGACTAAGGTATGGAGGGATTATGTTCTAACTCACTGAGCACAACAGCTTCAGAACTGAGGGAACCATCAATTAGTGGTTCAATAAACTTTTCACCTTTAGACTCAGGTCATATGTTGATAAAAAAAAAAAAGAAAAAATCGGGACTGCTGCGGTCTCTGCAAGTTGCTCCAAGGTATCTTATGGCTCATTGGTAACCCCAAAAATATTTTCCATTTGTACAATACAATTTACAAAGTTCTTTCATACCTTTATCCCATTTGATTCCCATAGAATGTCCATGAGAGAACTGGGAAGCTGTCATTACCCCCAATTTTGCAGAAGGGTAAAAGTGAGGTATCCACCAGTAAATTGACTCCCTGAAGAACTCTAGTTAGTAGCAGAACCCAGGACCCGGTTCTCCTGACTCCAGTCCAATGTTCTTGATGCTCCATTATTCTCCCTTGCAGCTATATCCCTCCTGCCAGAGTTGGGTGGCCAAGGGTTAATGGTTAGCACAGCAGACAGAAATGCCAAGGCTGAGTCAGAAAGAGTGACTGGTCAATTGGGAAAGTGGCCAAGAAGAGAAAAACAGCCAAGAACAAGCTGGGCTCTAAATCAGGAGGAACAATTTCTATTTGAGAGCTTGGGCTGGTCAGAAACAGCACACAACTTGTGGCCCAGCCCAGATTTCTTTTTAACAGCCGGTGTGTCTGTGTCAACCATGCCCCCTCTTGTTTCTTAAAGGGATCAGTTTGTCAGATGACAGAATCTTGACAAGTTGCCTTGCTGGCCGGACTTAAGTTTTCTTGTTGGTTTCAAACTCATTGAGGGGAGGGACTGCCTAATTCAGCTTTATATCCTCCAGTCTCTGCATAGTACCTGGGCCTTAGAGTCAATTTAATTCAATTTAGCTCAAAAGGCTTTTGTCAACTCCTCACTCTCTTTTACCCTACCCACCAGATAAGTTAGCAAATTCTTCTGTTAATAATATAATAGCTAACATTTATATAGCACTTACTATGTGCTAGTTACTGTGCCTAAGAACATTATTATTATTATCTCATTTGATTCTAACAACAACCCTGGGAGGCAGGTGCTATTATTATCCACATTTTACACATGAGGAAACTGAGGCAAACAGAAGTTAAGTGAGTTCCTAGGGTCACACACCTAGTAAGTGTCTGAGGCCAGATTTGAATTTGATTTATCCTGACTTCAGGCCCACTGCTCTATCCACTGCACCATGTAAGTGGCATTTGATTGGAGCCTTGAAGGCAGTTTGAAATTTTAAGAGGTAGGGGTAAACAAAGAATATTCCAGGCATAGGGATAGCCTGTGAAAAGGCATGGAGATGAGAGGAGTAATTGTGAACAGAGCAAGTAGACCATTTTGTCTGAAATGCAAAGTATGTAAGGGGGAGTATCATGAAATCAGTCTGGAAGGGTTGCTTGAATCTAGGACTTTAAATACTAAACAAAGAAGTATATGTTTACCTTAGAGACAATAGGGAGCCACTGAAAGTTTTTGAACAAGGGAGTGACATGGTCTATCCTTATTTTAATAAAGTCAAGGCAGTTTAGTAGGTGCTCACTAAATAATTGGTTAAATAAATGAATTTCTCCCCTTGGACTTCAAATATCACTTTGCTTAGCCTTTCACACATTTTTAACGTACTATTGGGTATTATAGTATTTGTGTATAAATTATATATTCTGAATAGATTGTGTACTCCTGGAGGCAAGAACCATGTCTTCTTTAAGCTTTGTCTTTCATCCTCACATAGCACAAGGAACTGTGAAAGGAGGCATTTAATAAACGTTTGTTGATTTAAATTTGCTGAGTTGAATTTGTGTTATTCACGGAAAGCAGAAATGATGGATATAGTTACCAATTATGGATGAACAAAGAATCATTTCTGCCTTTGGAATACAGTGAGCAACTACATACCAGAGAATCCTAGGAGACCAAATACCAGGCCAACTAGACCACCTTGAATTTGAAAAAGAGTCTTTCTACAAAGGACTACAACAAATAGTTGACCAGCTTTTTCTTGAAGAATGAGGAAGAAAAAAATAAACAAATGAATAAATGGATAGATAGATAGATAAAAAAAATGAGGAGGAAGGCCCTACCTCCTTGGCAGTTTGTTTGATTTTTGGAGAGCTATAATTGTAAGGACTCTTCTCCTTACATTTCATTTAAGTTTATATATGCAACTTCTACCACATTTTCCTTGGTTGGAGCTGAGTCAAACAAGTCTATACCCTCTTTCACCTGATAGCCCTTTAACTACCTGTCAGCTGTTGCATTCGCCCTCTTCTCCAAACTAGATAACTCTAGTTTTATTTTTTTTTTTCAATCAGTTCTCTTTTGTTATGATCTTAAGACTCCACCCATTCTAGTTATCTTTCTCTGGACACTCTACACCTTCTCAATGCCCTTTTAAAGATATGGTACCCTGAGCTAAACACAAAGTGATCACCTCCATCATCCTGGATATTATGTCTGTCTTGATGCTACCCAAGATTGTGTTGCCTTTCTGGGCTTCGAAATCACGCAGTTGGAGTACATTGCAGTACATACCTCTGTCCAGTCACCGTGCAACTCAGTCCAACTGTTTAGCAATCATCTGAATGTCAGGGAAGCATGCCTTTAATTCACAGGAATAATCTACTTATGAGAGACAGAGAGGCAGAAGGGATATAGACTCAGAGCCAGGATGACCATGGGAGAGTCACTTAAACTTTCAATGTCCCAGGCAACTCTTTAAGACTGTAAATTACACAAGAGGGGCCTCCAAGATGGGAGGAATTTCTTAGACTAATTAAATCCCTGGTCAGGGCCCTAGTAAAAATAAAAACTTTTTAGGAATAATTGAGAGTTGACAAGTTGGACACTTTGGAATGCAGGTGGAATCGGCATACCAGGATTCAGTCACATCTGCAATTATAGCGGAGGAGAATATTGAACTTGTCAGAAGACCTGGCTTCCAGTCTCAGTTTTGCCTCTTATTTTCCACATCTCTCAGATAAGATGATCCCTCAAGTCCCTTATCTCTTTCACAGTCTGAATAAGTCTGATTTCCAAATGGAACTACAAGTTCTCTCTCTTTGGCTGTTTCTTTCTGGATATCTTTCGACAAACATGATAAAGTTACTGAAGGCATATTCCTGAAATGGAATACAAAGCTAAGTTTAAATTTTGTGAAGGGTTCATTTGGAAATACAGATATTTTTTCTATGTGGAGCTGGGGAGAGAAGAAGCAATGCCCTAGAGGTTTTTTGATTTCCTTTTTTTTTTACTGTAAGGAAAAGAATTGGGACAATCTGACCCTTCTGACCAGAGGGACTTAAGGAAAGAACAAGACTGGTCTTTGGGGAGAAGGGTGAGGGACAGAAACTGTGATTTTTTTGAGATTTGTCTTCCCAAATAAGGCATCTCCTAGACCTTTCCAATTAGCTGCCTCCCTGAGACACCATCCAAGAACAATGCTTGGCCTCTCTACTCATAGGATAATGAGATCACAGCATTTAGATCAGGAAGAGACTTTAGCCAAAATGTAACAAATCCATGTCACTTAACCTCTGTTTGCCTCAACTTCCTCACCTAGAAAATGGGGACATAGTAGAACCTCATCTCACAAAATTGTTGTAAGAATCAAATGAGATAATATTTGTAAAACACTTAACACGGTGCCTGACACATAGTAAATACTTAGTAAATGCTTATTTTCTTCCTTCCTTTTTTGAGGCAGTGAGGTTGGTGTGGTGGATTACAGTGCTGGGTTTAGAGGTAGCAAGACCTGAGTTTAAATTCAGATTCAGACACTTATTAGCTGTATCATCCTGGACAATTCATTTAACCTCTGTTTACTTCAGTTTCCTCCACTATTAAATGAAGATAATAACAGCACCTACCTCCCAAGGTTTTTGGAGGATCAAATGAGATAATATTTTTAAAGCACTCAGCACAGTACCTGGCACATAGTAGGTGTTACATAAATGCTGATTCCCTTCCCTTCTTCCCCACACCCTCTAGTCTGCTCAGTAAGGTACTCAAGACCCAGAAAGAGACCTAGAGGCCTTCCTAACAAAGTTCCTCATAGACAGTAAGCAGCAGAGCTTCAGAATTGGAACCCAAGCCTTCTGACTCTAAATCTGGTATTCTTTCCAGTATATCATACTTCTTTCTGATGTCTACCATTTCTGCTTATCTTTTTCCAAGCAGCCAGTGCTTCCAGGCTATTCCCAGCCTCCCTCCTGGGTCTGGTTAGTCACTTATGTTCTAAACTGCCTTCTTTCTCCCTGTCCATATCCTCTCATCATCATATTCTATGTCTGATAAAAATTTAGCCTTTTGTGTCCTATTCTTTCAGGGACTTTTCTCTTTGCTATGTGAAAACATAGAAATGTTGTTGGTTGTCCTTTTTTTGAAATGGACCAATGACTTGGAGCAACATCTGGGTTCACGTGTGAATTGGGTTTAAGTGAGGCAATGTTGTACAAAGTCATCAGCTTTACTCTCTCTTCCAGAGTCATCAAAGTCCAGTGGCAAGACAAGATTCAAGACAATCGGCGATGGCCCAGGATACAGTGGCATCCTTGGCATCTTTGATGTCTAACCAAGCTCTAAGTGCTCCACAGTGCTTGCTTCAGCCACCTTCATGGTCACTGGCAAAAAAGGTTCTCATCTGTCCATTCCACCAGGGGAAAGTCTTCATATGGTTGGGGTAGACATTGGTTCGTTGTTGTCCTTCCTGCTCAAAGAGAACCAAAATTACATTTTAGGGTCAAAGTACAGTTTGTCTGACTATGGCTGATCAGACCAATATGAGTTTAGAAAGCTCTAACACAAGTCAGGCATGAATATGAACATCTGGAGTGGAGATATCTCTAGATTTGCACATCTCACTTTTCTTTTGAGCTACTGAAATTCTGCTTTACTCATAGAGCACAACACCTTCTCTGATGTGGGCATGCTATGCTGACTGGCCCTGCACCACTGTCTCTCATGTCTCATATCGATTCCGAAGTTCTTCAGAGAAACCTTGAGAATGTCCTTGTATTACTTCTTCTGACCTCCATGTGAATGCCTGCCTTGTGGTAGTTCTCCATAAAATAGTTTTTTAAGCAAACAAATATTTGGCGGCCAGCCCATTGGAGTTGAACTCTCTGCAATAGAGTTTGAATGCTTGGCAGTAGGGGTATAATCCCCCTAACTCACCAATGGGTTTGAAGCCTGTCAATTACCCTCAACCTGTTAGCCCCTCCACCAAGACGGGGGTGTGGCCACTGTGAAGGCTACCACTTTTTGAAGCCACAGGTGAGAGTTGAGTGTCAGGTAGACACCAAAAGTGAATGAGAAGCCCTGAAAAGGGCTCAGCAAGCCCTCACACCAGAAGTGTTAGTCCTCCCAGAACTCCCCATATGCCCCATATAAAAATGGGTCATTAATCAGGTAAACTAATCTTATTTAATGAGTTACTCCACCCAAGTCTCAAAATACTATATCTAGGAACGATGGTGGGAATTTAGACACCTGTGGCTGGTAGGATCATTCCAAGGGGACTTTGTGACCCAAGGAAAATCATATTCTATGGACTACATCCCTACTTTCCCTTAACCTTTTGTTTTTTGCTTTTTTTATACAGCAATTATTTCCTTACCTTCCCCCCCAAAGTAATACTTTTTTTTAAAATGAGGAAGGATAACCAAAGAAAATAACTAAGTATCACTACCTAAGCCAGAACTTTTGAAATCATATGCAAAATATTGCCCCTAGAGTTCATACTTTTCTACAGGAAGGAAGGAAGTATACCCCATCATTTGTTCTCTAGAATCATTACAATTACTCAGAGTTCCACTATTTTTGGTTACTGTTTTTGTTTACATTATTGTAGTCACTATTTATATTGAACTCCTGATTTTTCTTTCTTCACCATGTATCAGCTCATTAAAAACTTCCCATACTTTTCTGAATTCTTCATATCCATTTTTTGATTCAATAAGATTCCATTTCATTCACATACCATAATGTATTCAACCACTCCCCAGGTAATGGGCTGGGCACCTGCTGTTTATATGTATGCACATACATACATATATATACACATATATATGTCTCTGTGTGTGTGTGTGTGTGTGTAAAATTTATAATCACAAAAAGTGCCGCTATGAATTTTTTGGAATATATGGAATGTTTCTGTTTTTGATCTCCTAGTAATACATGCCTAGCAATGGATCAGACAGGATAATGCTTATTAAGCACTTTGCAAACCTTAAAGTGCTTAGATATTGATGATGATAAGGAGGAGAAGGAGGATCACTGGGTCAAAGGGTATGAAGAGATTATTAACTTTTTTTCTTGAGAATCTCCAGATCCCTCTTGCCTGTAGGATAAAATACAAATACTTCAGCTTGGCATCCAAGCCCTTCATTATCTGGCTCCAGTCTACCTTTCCCAGCTTATTTCACATTATTCCTATTCATTGAGTATATGTTCCAGCCCAACTGACCCCATTGGCTGTTCCTCAGACTCCACATTCCTTCTCCTACCTTTGTGCTTTTGCATGGATTGTACCCCTTGTCTCTTATTTCCAGTTCTTAGAGAACCTGGCTTCCCTCAAAGGGCAGTTCACACATTACCTTTTCTCTTTCCCCTTATAGTAATTCCTTACTCCACGCTCAAATAGTTAGGTAGAGGCATGATTCTCTGTTGAAAACTCATACTGCTCCCCTCCCTCAGCAAAATGGAAGCTCTAGCTATTTCTCTTTTTAGCTTTGGATCCTCAATGTGTAGTACATTCCCTTGAATAAAAGAGATGCTTAATAAGTGCTGTTGGATTGGATTGGATTCCGTTTTCTTGCATAATTCCAAATTGCTTTCCAGAATGGTCTTCAATATTTAAAAATAAGTGAAAGCTGGTTAAAATAAATTTTAAGTACAGATTTGAAGAGGAAAATATGCGGCCTGAGGAATGGATATGGAACATGTGGGAGGGATGTATTATATATATTTCATCTATAATAATAATAACCAGCATTTACATAGTGCTTTAAGATTTGCAAAGTTTATTTTTCTTGATCTTTTATATATATATATATATATATATATTAGTTGTCTATGTATCTCAGATATCAAACCCTTGTCAGAGATATCTGACACAAAGATTTTCCCACTCATAACTGCTTTCCTTCTCATCTTATATGCATTAATCTAGTTTGTGGAAAAGGCTTCCCATTTCATGAAATCAAAATTATCTTTTATTTTTCATAATGGTCTCTATCCCTTGTTTGCTTAAGAATTCATCCTCTACAGATGCCTCTGAGAGGTATATAATCTACTTCTCTTCTAATTTTTTTTTATATAATATGATCCTTGATATTTAAAAGTTGTGTACCCATCTTGAACTTATTATAGAATGTGGTGAGAGATGTTAGTCTATACTTAAGATCTGTCAGACTATTTTCCAGTTTCCCCAGAAATTCTTATCAAGTAAAAAGTTTTATCCTAGTTAACACGTTTGGGGGTTTATTGAACACTAGGTTATTGAGTTCTATTATTTCTGAATCTCTCCCTTGTCTCGGACTATTTGTTATTGATTCTTATTTAGTAAATTATCTTTCATTTGTGAATTTTTTTTCTGAGTAAGGGGAAAACAGGACCAAGTTAAGAGCTTTTTATAAGATAGATAATACATAATATAATATATAGTGATAATAGTTGGCATATAGCATTTAAGATGCTCTTTTTATCCACACAACTTGGTAAAATAGGGATCATTATTCCTATAATGCAATGAGGAACTTAGATTAAGATAAGTTAAGTGAATTCTTCAAGGTCACTTACAAATAGTAAAGGTCAGATCAAGAATTCAAACCAAGGTCTTCTGGCTCTATCTCGTGTGTGTGTGTGTGTGTGTGTGTGTGTGTGTGTGTGTGTGTGTGTG
>NW_020950326.1:4747445-4790475 GCF_900497805.2 Vombatus ursinus | reverse complement strand
GTGTGTGTGTGTGTGTGTGTGTGTGTGTGTGTGTGTGTGTGTGTGTGAAATTACACCAGAGTACTTCCTCTTCAAGCCATTATAAAATGATTTATTGTCTTTAAATGCTGGGTCCAGCAATTCAATTCAATTCAAATCAATTCAATCCAATCCAATCCAATCTAGCAAGTATACATTGACTGCCTACTAATAATACTCAAATAATACTAATAGTAACCAAATCCCTAAAACATTCCTTCCTTCAGAGAACTTACATTTTACTGGGGATACTATGTTTACACAGCTAGTTTGAGGATTGAGAGAGCACTAACAATTAGGGAAATGAAGAGAGATTTCTCAAAGGACGTGGCAAAGATAAATAATATAGCATATTAAAGTGATTATTGGGTTGGCCTCAGGGGTTGTCACTGACTGGTCCCAAAGTTGTCACTAAGCACTGTTGTTGTTGAGTCATTTCAGTTTTGTCTGACTCTTCATGATCTCATTTAGGGTTTTCTTAGCAAAGATACTGGAATCGTTTGTCATTTCCTTCTCCAGCTCATTTTACAGATGAGGAAACTGAAACAAACAGGTTAAATGACTTGCCCAGGGACACATATCTAGTAAATGTCTGAGGCTGGATTTGAATTCAGGAAGGTGAGTCTTCCTGACTCCAGGCCTTTACTCTATTCACTGTGCCACCTAGCTGTCCTAAATAACTGTGCCTCCCTTAATGTTAGTTTTTTCCATCTATAAAATGGGAAGAATGATGCCTTTCTGATCTTACTTTCTAGGATTTTTGTAAAAATTAAGTTAGTTAATTAATGGGTTTGGGTGCAAGTACTTTGAAAAACATAAAGACTCCATTAAAAAAAAACAACTCATACTTTTTTTTTGTAGTTACAATAGAATAGCATTATAATACCAAGATTTAAAAATTGTAGTTCCTTCTCAAATTTACCTCATTTTGCAAGGGTCATTTGGATTGGAGCTACTGACATGCAGTGCAATGGAAAAAGTATTGGATTTCACACCAATCAGCCCAGGTTCAAATCTCAGCTGTTCCATTAATTACTCATTTGTCCTTGGGTAAGTTATCTTCTCTCTGACCCTCACTTCTTCATCTGTAAAGCAAAGAGGCAGACTTGGTTTCCTTTAAAGTCCTTTTCCAGCCCTAAATCTGTGACCTTTACTCCTGATTTTGAAAATAATTAAACTTCTTTCCATTGAAATAGTCTGTAATTCAGATTTATCATTAATTTGAACTGGGCTTGCTTCAAAATTACCCCAAGTTTGTGAGTTTTTGCTGTAAATAAATACTGCAAAAAGTAAATATTTTTAAGTTTAGCCCAATCAAGAAGTACCCTGCTACAAAGGCAACCAATCCAAAGACCTGTGTTTGCCCTCAAAGCATAACAAGAGTTGAGCCAGTTTCCCCTCAGTACATGCTTTTACTGTTGGCTTCAGAGATGGCATATAATTATGGAGCCCACTTTCCTCATATCAGACAAGTTGGAGGAGGCCTAGCTCACATTCTTTGGGTTTATAGGTAATTATGGTGTTGGTAATGATCAGCTACTCTTTAAGCGATCTGGCTGTTGGGCTTCTCATTCTTTGTAACATATACCCAGTGAATTTAATTACAATCTTTTCAGTGCCTGACAAATGTACTTAGCTATGGTCCTTGTATTTATGTTTTTTTCTCCAGTCAAGACTGGAGGTTGTGTGTGTGTGTGTGTGTGTGTGTGTGTGTGTGTGTGTGTGTGTGTAAAAGAAAAATAGAGAGGTTGAGGTTGAGGAGAAACAGAGATTGAAAGAGATTGCAAGAAAGTGAGAGAGTAGAATACATTTTAGATGTTCATAAAAATGTTCCAGGAAATTCAGAAAAGGTTTTTTGGTTCATCAACACATGCATTTGACATTCGTTTTTGGTTTGAAGACAATTTTTCAAACTGATTTTTCCCCCTCCCCTCTCTCTTCCATAAACTTGATAATGCTGTGCTTCCTTTTGAAAGATTATGTAAGGGAGAACATGTGTGTAACTATACTGGACACAACTCATAGGCTCAGGGAGAGCTGGTGAGCTTGAGGCCAAAGGCCAAATGACTTCAGCATATGACAAGTGTGTGTATCTCATTATAGCAGCAGTGTCTGGCAGCCCATATTCCATCCACGAAAAAAAAAAAACACAGATTGTTTGAATTGAAGGTCTCCCAACTGACTCTTGGTGGGAAAGCAAGTTTTAAATACATTTTGCTTTTAACTGGTGGCAGTTTAAATTGTGGACCCCCAAGAAAAAGAAAAAAACAAAACAGTGAAGTCCTCCACCAAACTACCTATTCATGGATTCATAAAATTTTTAGAGCTAGAAGGAAACTTAGAGTCAAGTACTCAAAGGAATCAGAGGATTTTGAGCTGGAATGAATTTAAACAATCATTTATTCCCACCCTCTCATTTTATAGGGGGGAAACTGAGGCCTAAGAAAGTGAAGTGGCTTGCTTAAGGCCACAAGGTTGGTTAGTATCATAACCAGGACTGGAACCCATGTCTCCTGACTTAGGCTCAATGGTCTTCCCACTACACTATGCTGCTATGGTATAATAGACAGAGTCAAGGATTTGGAGCTAGAGACCTGAGATCAAATATTAACTTCACCGGTCCCTACCCATGTGATATTAACTAGTCATTTAACCTTTCTGTTATCTGTAAAATAATGGAGTTATCTTAGTGTCCTCTAATGTCCCTTTCAACTCTAAATCCAGCCTTAACCAGTAGATAGAGCACTGGGCCCTTAATAAGGAAGACCTGAGTTCAAATCCCACCTCTGTGTAGCTATGTGACACTGGGAAAATCTCTTCACTTCTGTCTGCCTCAATTTCCTCATCAATAAAAATGGGGATAATAATAGTGCCTACCTTCCAGGGTTGCTGTGAGGATCAAATGAGATCATGTCTGTAAAGTGCTTTGCAAACCTTAAAGCAATATGTAAATGCTAACTATTAAATCTATGATCCAGTCATCCATTCCTTCTTTTGACAAATAGTTATTAAGTACCATATTATGTGCCTCATACCAAGAGATTTAAGATATAAAACCCCCACCCTCAAGGAATGTACAATATAGTTGTGGAGAAGGAACTAACATAAAAGAAATATTTAGATGGCAGTACGGGTAGCTCACGTGTCTTCGTCAAAAAAGTGGTTTTATATTGTGGTGTAAAAGTTCAGAGAGGAGAAGGGGAGACCAATGTCCCCTATAGTAGTTGAAAGAAGCCTTTGGAAAGGGCTGGCAATTCAGCTGAATCCTGAATGGTTGGTTTAAACTGGTGTAGAAGGGAAGGAAAAAACATTCCAGGTGGAAGAGAGAGTTTGAGAAAGATTTGGAGATAAGAACAAACAAGGCATCTTTTAAGGACAGTGAAACAATAAATTTAATTAGAGTGTGGGTGTGTGAAGCAGAGCAGAGTGAAATAAAGCAGGAGGGATAGCTTAGAGACAGATTGGGGGAGGCGTTGAATACTAGTCAGAGCTGTAACTAGGGTATGTCTTTTGTCTCTCAGAGAGAACAGTCTTAATATGGGACTGTGGTCTTTCACCTAGCACCACTCTCAAGTTCCCATTACCATAGTGCTCCTATCCCAAGTGTTGTCTTTTGACTCTTTCTATCTTTTAAAAAAGTCTAGAACTTGGACTGGGTCTTACTGTGGACAAAGTCTTGTGCTAGTTATTTTGGGGAAGATAATAGAGGAAAGAGGAACATGGCCCTTGTACTTGGGATATTAGTTCCCAGTTGAAAAAATAGAAAAAAAAAAAACAAGGATTAGATGCAAGGACATGCTGGAACCAACTCAAATCTGCTCACAAGGATGATTGTTCAATTTTCAGTATCAGCATTTACACCTCAGAAATTGATACATGCTACAAATCAGGGCTTGATTTATTATTTTGTTGGCTGTCTAGATTTAAGAAATGGATGAAGAAAAAGTTAATAACATAGATTAAACTTACAAGTGTGCCCTGTATACATTTTCCCCCCAGGCATTTACTTTTTAAATATTTTGCCTACATACCTCTAGATAGATATAAGTGAAATTGAATAGTCAACTATCAATCAACAAACATTTGATCTATTATTCCTGGCATTAGAGGTATACAAGAAATGGATAAGACACAGTCCCAGATCACAAAGATTTTGTAATCAAGCTAAGGAAACAAGAAGTATCATGTAAAAGAATAAGGGAATAATACAAAACAGAATAGAAACAAGAGCTGGAATTTATATTCAATAGCTGTCATGGGAAGTCAGGAAGGAGAGGGATCACTGTGAGCTAGGACTATCAGCAAAGGCTTATGGCAGAAGTAGGTCTTGAGTTGATGGGCAAAACTTGGGAACCTGAACTATGGGGAAGATGTGAGAAATCACTGATACATGACATTATCACTGTACTTCAGCACTAAAAGTTATTTCTTCTTTTTTTAAGCTTAAATAATTTTTTTAAAATATTAACAAGTTCATTTTTCTTACTTTCACCTGTCTCACTCCCCACCCCCACTGGAAGGAGGGAAAGGGGCGGGGGGGGGGAGAGAATTGTAATAAATAAGCATAATCAAGCAAAACAAATTTTGGTACAAGAAATGACCAAAAATGTGTATCTGATTCTACATATTAGTCCATTTTCTCTATGTCTAGAGATAGTTAGCATCTTCATCATAGAATCATGATTGATTATTGGATTGATTAGAGTTTTTAAATCTTTAAAAATTGTTCATTTTTACAATGTTGTTGTTAAAATAGAAATTGTTCTCCTGGTTTTGTTTACTTTACTTCACATTAGTCCATACAAGAATTCCTAGGTTTCTCTGAAATGTTCTAGTTCTTAATTTCTTATAGCCTAATAATGTTCTATTACATTCATATACCATAATTTGTTTTTTTATTTATTTATTTTTTAGTTTTCAACAAACAGTTCCATAAGTTTTTTTTAATTTTTAAAAGTTTTTAAATTCCGTAAATGATTTTTAAATTTTCTCTCCCTCCCTCTCTAAGATGGTGTTCAATCTGATGTAGGCTTTACATATACATTCCTATTAAATGTATTTTCACATTAGTCATGTTGTAAAGAAGAATTAGAACCAATAGGAGGAACCACAAGAAAGAAGAAACAAAACAAAACAGAAGAAAAAAAAGAGCAAATAGTATGCTTCAATCTGCATTCAAACTCCATAGTTCTTTCTCTGAATGTGGATAGCATTTTTCATCATGAGACTTTTAAAGATGTCTTAGATCCTTTCATTGCTGAGAAGGGCTAAGTCTATCAAAGTTAGTCATCGCACAACATGGCTGTTACTGTGTACAACGTTCTCCTGGTTCTGCTTGCTTCACTCAGCATCAGTCCATACAAGTCTTTCCAGGTTTTTCTGAAGTCTGCCTGCTCATCATTTCTTATAGCACAATAGTATTCCATTACATTCATATACCACAACTTGTTCAGTCATTCCCCAATTGATGGGAATCCCCTCAATTCCCAATTCTTTACCATCACACAAAGAGCTGCTATAAATATTTTTGTACACATGGGTCCTTTTACCATTTGTATGATCTTTTTGGGATAATGCCCTAGAAGTGGTATTGGTGGGTCAAAGGCTATGCACATTTTGATAGCCCTTTGGGCATAGTTCCAAATTGCTCTCCAAAATTCTTGGATCAATTCACAACTCCACCAACAATGCATTAATATTCCAATTTTCCCACATCTTCTCCAACATTTATCATTTTCTTATACCATAATTTGTTCAGCCATGCCAATTGTTGGGCAAGGATTAAATGAAATTATGATTTTGGAAAAGCAGATTTCAGTGGATTCTGAAGAAAGATAGAGAGGATTCCATGGACAAAAATGTTTCAGGGGAAGTCATTCCAAAAGTGACATAAGATCTTCAATTATGATTCTAAACCAACAAACAATATATTCTGTGCTTATTCATGATCATCAATTCCATTATACTGGTAATCAGGAAAATAAGCAGGGAAAAGGTTCATCTTGCCAATTCTTCTGTATGATGCTTCAGGATGCTGTCCCTGAATTATAGCCAGTTGTTGATTTCTGAGGTTTTAGTGCTGACACCAAAAATTTAATTATCAACTCTCATGATCAAGCTTGAGTTCATTCTAGCACACCCTGAATATAACCTTTCCGTCACTCTTTTCTTTGAGGACACCTTAATAATTTCATTTGTCAGTGTCTCCAAAGATGATTTTCTTTCAGTAAACTGTGTCACTGAGCCTCTTCTAAAATGTGTTTTGTGTTCCTGCTTTCCTCAATGGATACAAGTCACTAAAGTCTTGTTATTGATAAATAATTTTGAGCCCCAAAACTCTTTCCCGAGTTATTTCCCCATTTACCAGTATTATGGCATTAACAAGTATGAATAAATAGTACCTTACATTTGTATAGCACATGTTGGTTTACAAAGAGCTTTATGATTAACACTTCGTTTAATCACAAAGTACAGAGATAATGCCACAAGCATAGATGTCATGCATAATCACTATTTCTTTACTAGAATTATATTTACCTCACCTGAAAGGAGAGTCTTATTATTTGCTCATGGACCCCAAGACAATTTGCCTGGCTGTGCTACAAGTTTGTATCATATGTATATATATGTGCATGTGTGCATACACGTGCGTGTACTCATGTGGGCTCTTTTGTGTATATGTCTATATTTCTGTCTATCTTGGGGGAAGACAGCAGCACTGGAGTCTGGAGTCAGAGGTCCTGGGCTTCATATCCTGGTTCCCTACCTATTACTAGGATGACCTTGGTCAGGTCCAAAAACCTCTTTGGCCCTCAGTTTCCTCTTTTATAAAATGAACTGGTTAGACTAAATGATCTTAAAGTTTCCTTCCAGTTCTAAATCAATCCTATGACCTTCAGTACTTTTGAACCTGAATGATTTTTTTTTCTGTTCCTCATGTGAAGTTTGTTGTCCTTTTGTAGGTTTCGATTGGAAAAAGGGATCTTGTTGGAAGCTGTTCCATCTTAGGGTATTTTGCCATCATCAAGTAATTGGAAGTGACTGGACTATGGTCATATGATCTGAGCAGAAACAGGATAGGTCAAAGGTAGAGTAGTAGCATTGTATATTAAGATGGTATATTCATGTGAGAAAATCCAGGAATCTGGGTGGGGGGCGAGGAAAGGGAAGGAAAGGAAGAGTATTTTGCTGGGGGTCAAAGGAGAGAAAAATAGAACTGCTTTTGTCACTGGACAATACTATATACCACCCAGACAGAAAGAAGATCTAGATGAAGATTTAGGGAAATAATGATAGTGATAATGGGAGACAAATTACCCAAACATTCCATGGAACTCTCTCTCTGCCAAAATCAGAGAAGTTAATTACTTTTTAATTTACTTTAGTAATAATTTCATCCTTAAAAATATTCATCCTTCATTTTCCAAGAGGACCAATGACATCACAATGTTGGGGTATAGGTGATATCTTAACTTACATGTAAATTGGATTTAAGTGAGAAAGAGTTTCATAAAGTCATCAGCCTTATTCTCTCTTCCAAGTTTATCGAATTCCAGTAGCAAGACAAGTTAAGATGACTGGCAATGATCCAGGATGCAGGTAAAGGAAAGAATAAGGGCAAATTCCATTCTGGATTTGAGCCTTACTAGCCAGAAGGAACTGGTTGCTGGGGTAGAAATGATGAAAACCTTGGGGAGGGGAGGAGGGAAGCAATGATTTCATCCTAAAGTTTATGATAGAAGAGAAAATTGGGTAGTCTGACATGTACCTTAGATTTTGGAAAAGCAGATTTCAGTGGATTCTGAAGAAAGATAGAGAGGATCCCATGGACAAAAATGTTTCAGGGGAAGTCATTCCAAAAGTGACATAAGATCTTCAAGAATGAATGCCCAAGGAGTTATGAAACTACCTACACCCCTTGACCCAGCAATACCACTACTTTGTCTATTTCCAAAGATGATTAGGGAATAAGGAAAAGAACCTATATATTCTAAAATGTTTATAGCAGCTCTATTTGTGGTAGCAAAGAACTGGAAATTGCAGGGATGTCTATCAGTTGGGGAATGACTGAACAAGTTATAGCATATGATTGTGATGGAATACTATTGTGCTACAAAATATTAGCTCAATGATTTTAGAAAAAAACATTGCACAAAATAATGAAGAGCAAAATGAGCAGAACCAAGAGAACATTGTACACAGCAATAGCAATATTGTTTTAAGAACAACTTTGAGTGAATAAATTATTCTGTCCCTTATAAATACCCAAATTAACTAGAAAGGACATAGAAGAAAGATGCTATCTGCATCCAGAGAAAGAACTGATAAATAGAAGTATGGGTAAACTAATTTCATGTATTTCTGCATATATAAGTGTATATGTATGTGTATATATGTATATAACACACACGTACACACACATACACCTGTTTGTGTCTAATGGTAGCCATCTCTAGGACAGAGGGGGAAGAAAAAAGAATAAATTTACGTGATAATTTTATTGTATATTTGAAAGGAATAGCAAGTTGTGCAAAGTAGATTTGCAGTCTTATATACAATCATCTTTTTTATTGTGCTGTGTTATGGAAGTGTTTGTTTTATTCGATAAATTAAAAATAAAATAAAATATAATCCTGAAGAGAGGAAAATAATTCCAGTGAAAAGGAGTTTGAAGACATTGATGTGGATACACAGGAAACTCACCAAAAAAACCCTTAGATTTCAAAAGTAAATGTACAGAGGATGGAAGCCAAGACAGGTAACAAAAAATGAATGTGAGTGTGGCACAGTCTTGTAAAAATAGTGTCAATAATTCTCAAGCCTAGAAAGAGCTGAGGCTGATGAGGGAAACTAATGAAAACAAAAATGATTTTTTAAAAAGTTACATTAGGAGAAAAAGGAAGATGAAAAGATAAATATGATCTTTCCTTGGGGCTGATGGGATAAGATGATGATAGAGAAAAGATCAAAATCTTAATTACGATTTGGCTTAATTTTCTCAGCCAAGTTTTACCCTAGAAATGACAAAACAAAGATGACTAACAGGGAATTGGTAGCCAAGGTAAGTAAAGAGAAAGTAATGGGGCATCTAGGTGCTGCTATTGAATTTAGGTCACCTGGAACAGATAAGCTATAACTTTGGGTTCTGAAAGAACGGACAGATGAGATTCCTCTGTCAGTAATATTTGAAAGATTATGGAAATAGTACCTCCAATCTTGGAGGTACTCCAAGACTAGAGAAAAGCAGATGCTCCCTTTGCTCCCTTGGGAGAGAGAGAGGGAGAGAGAGAGAGACAGAGAGACAGAGAGAGAGAGAAGACAAGAAAAGAGAAGACAAGAACGAGTCTATAAATTTAGACTAATGAACTTGACTTTAATTCCTGAGAAAATTCTAGAAAGAATCATTAAAGAGATGGTTGACAAATGTCTCGAAAGGGAAGCAGTGATTACAGAGAAACAACACGGCATCATTAATAGCAAATCATTCCAGACTAATGACATTTCTTTTTTTGACAGGATTACTAAGCTAGCAGATGAGAACAGATGTTGCTGATATTGTTCACTTAGACTTCAGCAAAGCTTTTGATATACTATCTCATACTATTCTTGTTGAGCAGGTGGTGAGATAAAGATTAGATAATATGTTCATATGAATTCTTAACTGGCTGAGTGGCTAATATCAAAAAAGTATTTTAAATAGAATTTTAGTGATATAGTTTTGTTTTTATATTGCCTCTCCTCCTCTCCCATCCCAGAGAGATAGCTTTTATAACAAAGAATTTAAAAAAAGTAAAAGAGGAAGAAGAGAAATTAATTCAACAAATTTCAATTAATAAAGTTGACATTATATGCAATGTTCCACTCCTGTAAACCCACTTGTGGACACCCCCCCACACACACTTGTTCAAAGGAGTAGAGGAACAGGGATCTTCTTATATCTTTTCTTTGGGGTTAAGTTTTTTTTTTAATTTCACAAAATTCATTTGTGTGTGTGTGTGTTTGTTGTTGTTGTTTCAATTTACATTGTTGTAGGTGTATATATTGTCTTCCTGTTTTTGCATACTTTACTTCATATCAGTTCATATAAGTCTTCCCATGTTTCTCTGTATTGATCGCATTCGTCATTTCTTAAAGCATGGTAATACTCTATTACATTCACATATCACTATGGTTGGCCATTCCTTAATTTTGGGGCATCTGCTTTGTTTCTAATTCTCTGCCACCACTGAAAGTGCTGCTATAAACATTTTAGTGCATATGGAGCCTTGATTTTCATCAATAATCCTCAGGATATACGATTAGCTGTGAAATTTTCTGAGTATGCACATTGTAGTCACTTTATTTAAATAATTCTAAATTGTTTTCTAAGATGGACATACAAATTCATAGCTCCATCAATGATGCATTATTTTGCCAATCTTTCCACAATTTCTCCAATGTTAACTACTCCATCTTTTGTTATCTCAAAGAGTAGTTGTTAATAGTACAATGCATGTAGGACAGGAGGTCTCCAGTAGAGGTTGTCAGATTTGAAGATGACACATATCTGGGAGAGATAGCTAGCACACAAGAAGACAGAGTTGAGAGCTAAGAAGATCTTGGCAGCTTAGGGTATTAGGCTGAATCTAATAAGGTAAAATTTAGTAAGGATAAGTGTAATGTTTTATCCTTGCATACAAAAAAATTTATTCCACAAATATAAAATAGGAGAGGTACATGAGATTTGCTAGAGTCAACTCAAACCAGTTCCAAAGAGCTGATTGTTAAATTTTCGGGGTGAGCATTTACACCTTGAAAATTGACAAATACTACAAATCAAGGCTTGATTTATTCTTTTGTTGATTTTCTGGGCTAAGAAAGTGATGGATAAAATGTTAAAAATGCAGTTTTAAGTTAAAACTGTGTCATGGGTACATTTTTTCCCCTGAGAGCTAGTTGTTAAGCATTTACCATTATACTATTGATAGCACTTACTTTGAAAAGAATCTGGGAGTTTTAGTGAATTGCAAGCTCAGTGTGAGTCAGCAGTGTGATATAACAGCCAAGAAAAAACTAATAATATCTTGGTCTGCATTAAGAGAGATCTATATTCCAAGAATAGGAAAGTGATAATACCATTGTATTCTTTTACCATTGGACCTTAGCTAGGTTTAGTGCCAAACATCATGGTTTAAGAAGGACATTGATAAATTAGAGAATATCTAGAGGAAGGAAACCAACATGGTGAAGGCCTTGAGTTCATGACATATGAGAATCAGTTGAAGAAACTGGGCATGTTCATCCTAGAAAAAAGAAAATTAGCGGTCAATGAGGGGCTTATGCTGTCTCAGTATATGAAGGACAGTCATGTTTTAGGCTTAACGTCAGTGAGGAAAACTTCCTGACAATTAGAGTTATCTGTAAGTGTGATGACATGCCTTTAGAAGTGGGGAGTTCCCACATCTTTGGAGGTCTTCAAGGAAAGGCTGGAATACCATTTCTTTGGTATATTATAGTGGCAATTCCTTTGAATATTAATTGGAGTAGATGGTCACTAAGGCTTCTTCCAACCCTCATATTTTGTGATTCTGTGCTCTTTTCCATAAGGCTTGGAAAAAGCATGGTGGGGCAGGAAAGAAAGAGAGGAGAGAAGATGTTGTGGCTAGCTCAAGCCTATAAAGGAACCCACATCTTCCACTACTCTTTTTTTTTCCCTTATGGGAATCAATTTTTTAAATTATTAAATAAAAAATCCCCTCTCTGACCAAGTATTTGACTAATGGGTTTTTAGTGATTATTTTAATATAATTGACCTCATTAATATTTCTAAAAAGCTTCCAGAATGTTTCCAAACCTACTTTTAATTTTTAAAATGTTTGTGGGGAGGCAACATCCCTTTTTCCTACCACTTAAACTGAAGTTTCAAGCATTATAATGATCCCAATGTGTTTTTTTTTTTAAATATAAGCATTGTGCAGTATTAGGATCATTCCTTTCATTCACTCATCTTGTGAATTCCCTGAATGAACAAATGAGTGAATGAATGGATGCTGGATGATAGGTGATATAGAGATAGGTGTAGAGGCTAGGATGGGTGGTCAATACATCAGCTGTCCTGGACACGATCAGAAACAAGCCTACCGAATGGCTTTTCTACTCACCTCATCTAAAGTCTATCTTTGGTTTAAAGATCATCCCAAGGCTTACCTCCTCTATAACATCTTCCCTAGACTATCGTGACCTCTTCTACTCCAAACACTAATAATATTAACTATCTAAAATCTAGTCTCTAGATCACTCATTTGGCAATGGGTATATACTTCCTCATGTATTTATTATCTGTTTTTTCTACATGTTCTGTTATTCTCACCTAGTCTTCTTAAGGACAGGCGTCATGTCTTCTGCTTCTTTTTATACCCAACAGCTAGCACAGTGCCTTACATATGGAAGCCAATCAATGTATTTTTGTCACTTGAGTGGTGGAATTGGAGGTGTCCTAGATAGATAAACGCTCTCTCAATTTGGGCACAGAAAAAAAAACAGTGGAAGAGCCTAAAGGGAAAACATTCTTCCATATAAGTAGCTGGCAGGAGGTTGTGGGTAGAGGAGATGGCAGCAGTATACATGGCACAAGTTGAAAGGACAGAGAAAAGGAAGAATTCTTAGTGCTTATACTTAGGGATAAAGTTGTCTCTTGTGACTATGACGTTAAGAAACAAAGTTCTTTGCAACCTTCAATAGCCAGAAGAGGGACCAACCAGATGGATGTAGGTGGTAGTTGAAAATTTGATATACCTACTTTTAGAACATGATGAGTTTGGGTATTTCAGAAGTGGAAGATCTTTAAGCCTAAGTGAGCCTAGGAAAAAATGACCTCATCACCTGTATGATCAAGAAAGAGTAGTAAAACTCAGCAATGCACGGAAGGAAGTAGTTCAGAGAGCTGGAATGAGACAGAGATAGTTTGATGTCAGAAATATCATAGGCAGGTTGTGATTTTCTTTCCTCTACACCCTTTCTGCCAGGTCGACCAATCTGGGTTCTAGTCCTGGCTTTGCCACTAACTAAATTAACTGTGTGACCTTGAGTGAAATGTATCATGGCTGACCTCAGATCCAGGAAGACCTGGTTCAAGTCCTCTCTCTTACAACTACTGGTCAAGTAATTCACTTAGGCTCTCAGTGCCCTGTGTAACTCTCTAGGACTATAAGTTGCAAAGAAGGTGCTGATTTGCACTGATGGAGAGATTTCTTCATCCGGGAGATCCTCATAGCAATGAAATTACATGGTTAGTCTCTGCCTCTGTGACAGTGAGCCTGTCAGCTTATAATCTGGACCACAGTTTTCTCATCTATAAAGCATTGCTACACAGTCAAATGCCAGATATCCGCTTTAAAATAGAGTCCATCTAAGATCTTCTCTGATGCCATGTTTAACCAGGCCATTTTAACTCCAACAGATGTATATAAATGCTCTCAATTTTTTCATATATGTAGGATACTTCCCTCTAGCCCTGCTGCTCACTTTCCCTATCCTTCCCTATCCATCCAGAGGCAAACTACTTAAATGAACAATTCTGGTTAAGGTGAGAGAACATCTTTTCAATTGAAAAACTAACTTGGCTTCAGGTGAAAGATTAACCCACTCAAAGAGTGGATCCATTTTTTTATCTCAGTAAGAAGTCTGTTTAGAGATTCTTTCGATCTATAATTCTATAAACCCATCCTTTTAAGCCTCTGATGTATACAGAATGGGTTGAAAGGGTAGATATTAGAGTCAGGGAGACCTATTAAGAAACCAGAGGTTGACTCTACTCATAAGAAAAATAACAAGTAACATATGTGGTATGATTTGAGAGACACCAGGAAGACTATTCTTTTGCTTCAAATTTCTCCTCAGCCAGTTTGCCAAAGGACCCAAAACTCTACTAGAAGTAGAAAGGACCTCCAGTATGATCTAAGCCAACTCCCTTGTTTTATAGATGTAGAAACTGAGGCCCCAAAAGGTTAAATGATTTGCCCAAGGTGATATAGGTAGGGAATCCAGGATTAGGATTCAGTTGGGTTAACCATTTCTATCTCCTCTTTTTAAAACATACACAGCCCTGAAATATGTGTGATACCTTATTGTGAACAAGTTTGTCAGGATTCTTTTCTCCCTGGCTGAAAAGGCCAGAAAAAGCAAACTATTCAGTGTCAAGGATGAGCTGGTAAAAATAAAAAGGCCCCCTTAGGAGTTTTTGACCTGGGGACCATGAACTTGCTTTCAAGAACATTTTGATAACTATATTTCCTTTGTAATCCTATATGTTTTATTTTCTGTATTTAAAAACATAGTTCTTAGAAGAGGTCCACCAATGTGCCAAAAGGCTTCATAACATAAAAAAGAATGAAGATCCCTGACCTACAGACTGATGGAAAAATCAAGAGATGTAAGACCTAGGCCTAGTTTCAATATCAATAGATACTTTACTAACTACCTACTATGTGCAATGCATTGTGCTAGAATGTCAGTCCTTTGAGGTGATAGGAAGAGTTTAGATTCAGCCTAAATGGAGCAAGGGACTTTAATAACTCCTCAATAAGTTCTCACATCTGTCCTCTGACTGGGAATGATTGATATAGTCAAAGGACTCAAGCCCCAGAGTTTAGGGCTTTGGAATCCCAGTACCCAAGGCTGCCACCAAGAAGTATCTATAGTTCTCAGCACCCCAAACTCTTTGCTGTACCATACCTAACTATCTCTAGTTTAAACCAGGATATTTACTTACAAGGGGGAAAAAAGTATGATTTCTGAATTAATATGTAAAGTTCAGAGTAATAAGAAGTGGGGATAAAAGAAACTACTCAGCCCTATATTTACATGGATATTGATCATTTTGCAAAGTACTCTTGTATGCATTATCTCATTTTCTACTCCACTACAACACTACTGTGAAGCAGATGGGGCAAGTATAATTCCCATTTTACAAATGAAGATATTGAAGCTCAGGTTAAGTGCCTTGGCCAAGGTTGCATGACTAATAAGTGTCAGTCACTTGTGTGACCCTGGGCAAGGCACTTCACCCTGTTTGCCTCAGTTTCCTCATATGTAAAATGAGCTGGAGAAGGAAATGGCAAATTACTCCAATATCTCTGCCAAGAAAATCCCAAATGGGGGTCACAAAAAATCAGACACAACTGAAAAATGACTCAACAACAGCAGGAGGTTGAAGGAAAAATTGCTATCTGAGTGGGCCTTAAAAGATGAGTAAGTTTTCAGGCACAGGGAAGGATATGAACAAAGTCAAAGAGGTGGGAAAACCTAATATTCATGGGAAATTATAACTTTTTTGGTTTAGTTGGAACATAGAATGCATGGAGGGGAATATTAAGAAATAAAACTGGAAAGGTGAGGTTGCCCCAGTTGTTTGAGGACCCTTGAATGCCAGGTTAAGGAGTTTGAACTTTACTCAGTAGGCAACAGGGAGCCAGTTAATGGTTTTGAACAGAGGAGAGACAGAAAAGGCATGCTATGAAGCTATTATTATAATCCAGGTAGGAAGTTTCAAGGGATTACATTAGGGTGGCAGCAGTGGAAACGTAGAAGAACAGGGAGGTGAGAGATGTTGTAGGGAGATAAAATCTATAAGCCTTGACAACTAATTTGATATGAGAGTTGAAGGGGAATTAAATGTCAAAGAAAACAGCAAAGTTTTGAGCACAGGAGACTGAATCACAGAATTAGAGACTTGGAAGGGACCTCAATGAGGGTCCTCATTGGCCATCTAGTCCAACTCATACACAAAAGAAATCACAACTGTAACGTACCTCAAAAGTGATCTTGAAGTGTCTACTTGAAGACCACCAAGGAAGAAGTATCTGTGACATCTCAGGTCAGCCAGGTACACTTTGGGATGGCTCTAATTGTTAGGAAGCTTTCTCTGACTTCAAACCTAAACTTCTGTATTTTGTTGCTTCTAACCACTGCCCACTGGAACCGAACAGAACAAACTAATCCCTCCTCCATACAACGGACCTTCAAATGTTCAAACACAGATTTTCTATTTCCTTTGAGTATTTTTTTTCTCCAATTTAAACATGCCTAATTTCTTCAATTGAACTTCAATGTCTTGGGCTCAAGTACTGGCACCATATTGGTTACTCTCCTCTGGACCTTTTCTAATTTAACAATGTTCTCCTTAAATCATAATGCCCAGAATTGAACATGATACTCTCAATGAGGTCTGAAGAGGGTTGAATATAATGGCACTATCACTTCCCTGCTCCTGGAAGTTACCTCTCTCCCAGTAAAGCCCAAGATCACGTTAACTTTCTTGGCTGCCATAACAACAGTGCTGAATTTGATTGAGCAGGCAATTGCTATCTATCCATTCCTCCTTCATCTCATATTTTTGAATTTTTTTAAGGAAGTGCATGACTTTACAATTACTCCTATTGAATTTCATCTCAGTGTTCTAGTCTGTTAGAATCGTTTTGAGCTCTGACTCTGTCACCCAGCATATTAGCTCCCCCTCCCAACTTTGTTTCATCTACAGTTTTATGGCATGCAATGAATACCTTTATTCAAGTCATTATTTAAATATTACAAGGCCAAGTACAGATCCCTGGGGAACTTCAATGGAGACATCTGACTACAATGACATTGAACCATTCACTCATTTTTGAGTCTGACCATCCAACCAGGCTTGAATCTATCTGACTGCATTATCACCTACTTCGCTTCTCTCCTTCTTTTCCACAAGAATAGTGTCCATAGCATTTCCAAAGATGAGGGGGTTAGACTAGGTGTATGATCTCTGAGTGTCCTTTCAACTCTAATATCCATGGTTCTACAACTCTAAGAAGCAGGAATGCCATGCCAAGAACCTTATTCAACAATGCAGGAAAGCAGATAACATTACCCAGGATAATTCCCTAGTCTTTCATTGCATACTTACCATTGTCCTTGATAGAACTGTCTGAAAACAAAAGGGATAGAGCCTGATATTGGTGAGATGGGGCTGGGAAAAACTTGTTCTGTTTTCCATTTTTAGATTTGGAAGGAATTAGAAGTCTCTTGAGCCCTGAAGATGCTCTAGACAGTGACCTTACTTCCTGTTGTTTACTTATGGGAAAGTAAATGAGCTTCTATATCACACTCTCTCTTCGACTTCCAAAGCCAGTAATGTGTGGATGCCAGATTTCTCTTCAGAATATGGCCAAAATCATCTAGCACAGCATGAGCTAAATGAGTAATCCAATAGTGGGAAGGGATATTGAGAGCCACTGCAGGAGCAAAATGAAAGAATCCAGTGGTGGGGAGGAATATTGAGAGCTCATGAATTAACTTTTTATCACAAAACAGCACCACCCAAAGAGGAATAAATTGAGAGCTCAGTAGCTGAGAGCCAGATTCTTCTGGACAAGGACATGACATGGACAGTTGAATACGGGGGAGGGAAAGGATAGGGTGGTAGTAACAGGATAGATGGGTGGATACTAAAGACAGGCTTAACAATTTTGCTGAGGGTCAGATTGGACTCCTGCTGATACTGATCTCTCCTTCCTGTAAACTCCTGAGGCTTAGTATATGTCACACAGGTTAGCTACTACTGATATTAAAAGGTCTGTCCTTCCTCTCTTCTTAGCTCTCTGCTCCTTTTTCTATTTCCCTCGGTGGTTCATCATCCTTCCTCAAATAATTAAATAAAAAGTTTCTCTCTCTCTCTCTCTCTACATTTTTTTTAGGATGTGTACTGTCTCCATTAGTAATCTCATCTACTCCCATGGCTTCAATTACCACCTCAATGCAAATGTGTGAAAACAGGCTCTCACATGGAGATCAGAAAAAGTGTTACAAAGACATTCTCAAGGTCTTTTTGAAGATCTTTGGGATCAATTATGCAACATGGGAGACACTAGCACAGGACTGCCCAGCATGGCATGCCCACATCAAAGATAGTGCTATGTTCTATGAGCAAAGCAGAATTTCAGTAGCTCAAAAATAAAGCGAGGTGCACAAATGTAGACACAACTCCACTCCAGATGTATATATAGACTGTTCATGCCCAACCTGTGGTTGAGCCTTCTGAGCTCATATTGGTCTGATCAGACACACTGATCAGTCAGACACACTGTACCTTGACCCCTATGTAGCAATGTATTTGTTCCTCTTCAAGCAAGGACAACAACCACCACCACTATGTAAATGACTCTCAGATAAAGACTAAAGCTGATTCTCTCCTCAGAGATTCAGTCCCACTTTTCCAATTGCTTGTTAAAAATTTCCAGCTCTTATATGTCCCACCTGTACTGCAAACTTAACACAGCTTAAAATGAACTAATGATAGTCCTCCCAAAACCTTTCCCTCTTTTTAACTTTACTATTTCTGCTAATGGCACCATAATCCTTCCAGTCACCCAAGCTTGAAACCTCTTCTTTCTTATTCTCATTCAATCATTTGTCAAAATCTATTGATACTCTCTTTTATAATATCTCTCTCTAGGCACACTACCATCATGCTAGTTAAGCCTTCATCTCAGAGGCAGTTAGGTGGAACAATGGTTAGAGTGCTGGACTTGGGAGTCAGGAAGACCTGAGTTCAAATCTGGACTCAAACACTTATTTGTTTGGGCAATATATATATACTGTGTCACACTATATGTGACTAGGCAAGTCATATAACCTCTCTCAGACTCAGTTTCCTCATTTTTAAAATTGGGATACCCAGGGTTGTTGTGAGAATAAAATGAAGTAATATTTGTAAAATACTTTGTAAACCTTAAAGCATTATATAAATGTTAGTGGATTCAGTGGTAGACTTAACAGATGGAAAAGACATAAAATAACCTTTCTGAGTCTCAGTTTCTTCATTTGTTAAAAAAAAAATCATAGCACCTAGCTCATAGGGTTGTTGTGAGGATTAAATGAGATAATGCTATATAAATGCTGGTTATGGTTTTATTGCTTTTTTTTTCCTTAGCCCAAACTAGGATAAGAGTTTCCTACCTGGTTTTGTTTCCAATTTCTTCTATCTCCAATCCATTCTTCATAGAGGTGCCAAAACAATTTTCCTAATACAGAGTTCTAATCAAATTTCCTTTAAGGGAAACTACTGTTTTTTAAAAAAAAATTATTAATTTATTTTGATTTATCAACAATCACTTTCATAAGCTTTTGAGTTTTAAATTTCTCCCACAATCTGATATAGGCTATACATATACATTACTTATTAAACATATTTTCACATTAGTCATGTTGTAAGGAAGAAGTAGAACCAATAGAAGGAACCACAAAAAAGAAGAAACAAAAAAAAACTGAAGAAAAAAGAGCGTAAATAGGATGCTTCGATCAGCGTTCAAACTCCGTAATTCTTTCTTTGCATGTGGATAACTTTTTCTGTCATGAGACTTGGAGATGTCTTAGATCCTTGCATGGCTGGAAAGGGTTAAGTCTATCAAAGTTAGTCATAGCACAACATGGCTGTTACTGTGTACAATGTTCTCCTGGTTCTGCTTGCTTCACTCAGCATCAGTCTTACATCACCATACAAGTCTTCCAGGTTTTTCTGAAGTCTGTCTGCTTGTTATTTCTTATAGCACAATAGTATTCCATTACATTCATATACCACAACTTGTTCAGCCATTCCCCAGTTGGTAGGCATCCCCTCAGTTTCCAATTCTTTGCCACCACAAAAAGCTGCTATAAATATTTTTGTACATGTGGGTCCTTTTCCTATTTGCATGATCTCTTTGGGATACAGCCCTAGAAGTTTTATTGCTGGGTCAAAGGCTATGCACATTTTTATAGCCCTTTGGGCATAGTTCCAAATTGTTCTCCAAAATAGTTGGATAAGGGAAACTGTTCTTAAGGAACTTACAATCTAGTTAAAGATCTGAGACTAATATGAATGAAAAAAATAGAGAATAACCAATCAACCAGCAAACAACTATGAAATACCTACTATATGCACATGGCACTGTGATGGGAGGATACAAAGATGAAAGAAAACATAGTCCCTGTCTTTAAGTAGCTTAGAATGAAGAAAAGGGAAATCTCATAGTCATTCTCAAAAAATTTCAATGACTCCCTGTTATTTTGGTTTTAAGGTTCTCACAACCAGATGGGGCAGGAGTAGGAGGTAGGGATATTTTGTGTAAACAAACAAATCTATGAGACTTAAGATGCCAGGTGTGACATCTTATTAGTGGGACAACCACAATACCAAGCTTGTTCCTGTGAATGAATAAATAGGCAGTCTTTGGGCTAGCTCCTACTACCCATATTCGAAGAGATTGATCACCAATATTTAGGGGACCTCACTTGGTTTGAGAGAAATCCTTTCTGGCCTTATGTGATAGCAGTCTGTTCTGAGTACATTACACAAATTTTTAGATAACTAGAAAAATTAAATGCCATTGAAGTATAACCAAAATGTCCATGTGGATTGGAGATGCATCAACATGTGTTTCACATCTTTCACTTGTGAAATTTATGTATCTCACTTGGCCATTGGTCAGACTCCATGTGTTTCACATATGGCTGGTACATTTCTTATTAGGAATGGTATAAAGAAGATCAGGAAAATCAGACTACTGTATTGATAAACATAAGGTTTAATGTCTACTGATAAAATGGATTTCAGCATGCCTATCTGAATGGGAAGGCATTTATTTATCACAGAAAGATGCAATATTAGAATTACAAAGAACTTTGGAGGTCATTTAATTTGATATAATGGAAAGAACACTGACTCTGAAGTCCAAGGTCCTGAGTCCAAATCCTGCTTCCAGCCCACAATCCTCGTAATGGACCCTGTCATTATACTCAGGATGACCCGTCCTCTGCAATACCTTCACCCCTCTTGAAAGGGTTAAAATATTGCAATTAAGTAGCTGTGTGACATTAATCAAGCTTGTTAACCCCTCTGGGCCTCAGTTTCCTCATCTGTAAAATAGGGAGTTTGGACTAACTGGTCTCTGAGGTGTCTTAAAAATCTAGTTCTATGATACTAATCCAACCCATTCATCTTGCAGGTCATGGGATCATGGATTTAGAGCTAGAAGGCACCTCAGAGGCCATAGTGTCCAATCTCTTAATTTTACAGATAAAGAAATTGAGGCTGAGGGAGAGGTTAAGTGACTTGTCCAGGGTCACACAACTAATAAGTGTCTGAGGCAGGATTTGAATCCAAGTCTTCTTTCAATTAAGTCTACTATCCTATGCCATGCAGTGAAGTGACTTGTTCAAAGTCACACAGTGAAAATCCTAGGACTAGAATCAAAAATCCTGTCCCTCAGTCCAGTTCTCCTTTTACTGCACCATATTGTCTTTTTCCATTGAATATGGCTTTGCAAAAGGCTAACCAAATTCTTATCTGCCCACAGAAGTTTGTTTCCCAGCTAACCTTCCTCCTTTCATATAATAAATACTTTGAATCAGAAGTCTTTCCCACACTTATGATTTAAGTCATCTTTTACTAGGAACAATTAGACATTTGCCTTAGTATTAGAATGACTACTAGTTCATCAAAATAGGACACAACGCTAATGGGATCAAGACAATTTCTCCTTTAGACATGTGGGTATCCACTTTGTCTGGATAATACTCCTTGTGGATTATACTCCTCTTTCCAGCAAGACTCCAAGTGAATTATACCTTTCATCATACTGTTGCTTATTTCTGGATTGCTCATAATCTGTTGACATTCTAGGCATCCTTTGAAGTTCAGTTCAAATACCACTACCTCCATGAAGCCCTTCCTGATATTCTCAGACAAAAGTGACCTTTCCTCCATTTGTCCTTGTGGCATACTAGTTATACTTGTGCACACACTCATCTTATTTGAATTTATATGATATTTTTCTGTGTACATGTTTATCTTCCTTAATAGGCAGCAAGGTAAGATAAAGAGAGAGATACAGATAAATAAATACTATTCTGGTCCTTGCAACAATCCCCTGAGATGGGAACATGCATTTTACTCTCCCCATTTCACACATTGGGAAAAGGAGGCTCAGAGAGGTTAAGAGATTTGCCCATAGTCACATAACTAATGAGTGCTAGGTTGAGGATTCAAGCAAGCCCTGGTTTCCTGACTCCCAGTCCAGTGCTTTTGCTACTATGTCAGTGACCTCCCACACTCTTTTAGAGAGTTATTGTTGAGTTATTTCAGTCATGTCTAACTCTTTGTGCCTCCATTGGAGTTTTCTTGGCAAAGATACTGGAGTGGTTTTCTATTTCCTTCTCCAGCTCATTATACAGATGAAGAAACTGAGGCAAACAGGGATAAGTGACTTGCCCAAGGTCACACAGCTAGTAGATATCTGAGGCTTTTAGAGAGGGGCTGGGGCTATTGGGCTTGTCCACTTTGGTTAACACTGCTTTCCAGGAGCTCCACTCCTATGGCAGGCAGGAGACTCAATCTGCCACTTAATGTTCATGTTTTTTAGATGTAGCATAATTCCCAAAGAGAAAAGGAAGCCTTGTAGTTCACTTCCAGTGGTTTTCAAATAGATATGCTTTGAAATGGATGGAAATGATATGTTCATGTGACTTAATTTTTCATTTAAAAGTTTTTCTAAGTATTGGCTGAGAAGAAAACTTTAAGTACTTCCCTAGGCAGAAAATCATGTCAGAGGCCAGATTCAGCATTTAGTCAAGTTGATCGGAATTGACTAAGGGGGAAATGCACCCAGAGTGCCTGGCTCAATAATCCCTGAATCCCTGCTCCGGGGAGAAAGGGCTGTGTAAGGAGCCCAATGCAGCCACTCTGGGCTTTCTCCTCTTTTTTTCAGTGCCGAGAAAGATTAGATATATGATTCCCAGAGAACGTGGAACGTGGTGATAAATCCTTGATGCTCCTTGGGTTTATTATTGCATCTCCTCTTCACAAGCTCAGGGAGGAAGTATGGCCAAGAAATGCCTTTGAACGGAAAATAAAAGACCCTTTTGTTCATGGAACTCCAGTGGGGGAGCACAACAGAATTTCCCATCCACTTGTTTTATCTGGTTATTCACATCAAAATGCCTGTTGAGCACCTGCAAGGCATTGTACTAGGTGCTGAGGGAAATGAGAAAAATGGAAGATCGCATCCTTTCCTTCAAGGACCTTATAATCTATGTGAGCAGAGCAGATACAATCAAAGGAAAAGCTGATAAGACTTAAAGATTGGGTCAAGATGACAGCAACAGAGATGTCACGTAATAAGGTGCAATGAATTGTACAGACGTAATTGTACGTATTGTACATGATTGCCCAGAGGAGAAAAAGGTAACTTCAGGTGGTGACAGTGAAGACGCTTTTAGAATGTGGAGGGATGTGAAATGGGCTTTTAAGGAGGGAAAGGGTTTGAATAGGCAGAAAGGACTGATCACCAACATTTGGGGGACCTTACCTTAAAGGGGTTGTTAAAAAATAAGTGGAATAGTATACACAGGATGTAAATGTATGCAGAAAGGGAAGGGCAAAATGAAATTTGGGGGAGAGCTTATTAGAACTTTGAGGCATGCAGATTAAAAAAAAGTTGATATTGTGAACTTGGCAAACATCAATAAACATGATCATTTTCATAAAGAACATAAAAGGATTGTACATAAAATTGAGAATCTCTATATTAAAAACTACATTACAGTTTTTTTGAAGTATTGAATAAATTTAACATAGCAGTTCCTGAGTTGTCCAGCTTGTCTGTATCTCTTCCTAAACTTCCTTCTGCTCTTTTCTTTGTATTTTTTGAATGTTCCATCAAATTCACTAGACAGGATACACTTTGGCTACCACAGCACTAAGGATAAGCTAAATCTAACATCCCTTATAAGAATTAAAAAAAAAGAAAGAATTTTTTTTTTTTATATTAGGGTCACTTCCCAATGAGGCAGGTAGGTGGTGAAGTTGATAGAGGATTGACCCTGGAGTGAGGAAGACCTGCACTCAAATCTGACCTCAGGCACTTACTACCTATGTGACCTTGGGCAAGTCACTTAACCCTGTTTGCCCCAGTTCTTCATCTGTAAAATGAGCAGGGGAGGGAAATGGCAAACCACTTCAGTATCTTTGCCATGACAATCCCAAATAGGATCATAGAGAGTCTGGCATGACTGAAACGACTCAACAACAACACTTCCCAGTATCTCTCTTTTCCCTGTCCCATAGAACCTTTCTTTATAATAAAGAAAAATAGTAAAGCTAAACCAATTGACACAGCGACAGTTGATAGAATATATATGATTCTGCCCTTGTGTCCGTGGGGTTTTGTTAGCAAAAATACTGGAGTGGTGTGCCATTTCCTTCTCCAGTGAATTAAGACAAAAAGAAGCTAAGTGACTTGCCCAGGGTCACACAGCTAGTAAGGGTTTGAGGCTAAATTTGAATTCAGGTCTTCCTGACTTCAGGCCTAGCACTTTATTCACTGAGCCATCTAACTGCCCTGGGAAAGTGGTTAAGGAATGGCAGATGTGAGGAAGGAGGGCTTTTTTTCTTGACTCCACCGCCATGTTTTTTGTGCCTCACATTCCTTTCCATCCCATTTTGTTTAGTGCCTCTCTGGCATTAAGTGAAGATTCCTTTCCATTTCTCTCCAAAGAAATTCCCTTAAATTCCAATCATGCAAGAAATATTTTAAATATAACCCTATAAATACTTTATTGTTTATCACTGCAGCTGAATGCCGTGTAATACAATCTGTTTATTGCTATTTTAACCAGCCTGACAGCATTCAGTCTAAGAGAAGATTTGAGAGGGGGTCAAAGGAGTAAGAAGTCTCTGAAGAAATCAGGGTTCAGGGAAAGTTGGTTATTTCAATTAATAAGTCAATCCATAGGGATTTATTGAGCACTTACTGTATATGACTAGGCCTGGGGAAGCAAAAGAAACATAAATTTTGTCTGTGCCCTTGAGGCACCCAGCATAATCTTGTGAGGGAGACAGGATTAACACACATAAAATAATGATAGGACAAACCAAGACAGTATATAATTAAGTTCTAAATTGTGTGATGCAGACGGTGAGAGTTATAAGAGTTCACAGAAGGGATAGATCAGTATGAGCTATTGTACTTCATCGAAGATGTGGGACCTCAGCTGGGCCTTGAAGGATAACCGAGAGATAGAAGCTTTTTCAGGGAAAGGGAAGAGCACAGGCAGAGCTAGAGAAGTGGGAATGAAGATGGTATGTGTAGGGAATGAGAAAGTAACAAGATTGAGCATGACATTTGAATAATAAAATTACTGTAATTTCTGTGCATTGTCTAATTTGTTTCTCCTAGTCACTCTACATGGTGGGTAAGACTGTTGTTAATATCCTGATTTTATAGATGAGGAAACCGACACTCAAAGAAATTAAGCTATTTGGTTAAGATCACACAGCTAATAAGTGGTAGAACTGGGATTTGAATGAAAATCATGGCTTGACTGCCTTCTACTTGGATGACCTAGGGCAAAGCTCTTTACCTCTGTGGTCCCTAATTTTCTCATCTGTAAAATGTAGCCGTTGGACTTAATGATCTTTAAAGTCCCTTTACAATTCTAAATCCATGATTCTGTGATATACTAACTTTACATTTAATATTCATAGCCTTCCACAAAGTCTTCACATCTAGTGTAATATCTCAGAGGATGATCTGCAGAACTCTATTTCCCTTTGACTGGAGCAGCTAAAGAGAGATGTAAGGTAAAATGGCATAGTGTGGACTCAGATCTATTGAAAAACAAAACAAAACTAAAGTATCTTCTTCCTCTTCTCCTACTCACTCTTCTCCTTCCTTTCTTTTTTTCTTCTCTCTCTTCCTCTCTTCCTTCCTTCCCTCCCTCCTTCCTTCCTTCTTTTCTTTTCTTCCTTTCTTCCTTCCCCCTCCTCTCTCTCTCTCTCTCTCCCTCTTTCTCCAAGACTGAGTTGCTAATTACATAGTAATACTGATACAGGTAGTTCTTTAACTTTAAGTTCTGAATTTAAGAAACAAAGTAAATTGAGTATTCCTATATATACTTAGTACAACAGAAAAAATTATTGCCCTAGAAATTACAGGCTTATATTACATACAGTTTGTTTGTCTTTTAAATGTCTTTTAAATTATTTATATATCTATATATAGATATATAAATTCAATTAATTAATATATTTAACATGAAACTTTAAGAATATATTTCAATGACCTTTTTCCCCTTTTTCTTTTCTTTTTGTTATCTACATAGTTCATGTTTGAAAATGTCATTCTGTGTCTTGGATCCATTACCTCTCTGTTAGTAAGTGTTTCATTATCATTCTTTGGAATTATCGTTAATCATTACATTGACCAGAGTTCTTAAGTCTTTCAAAGTTGTTTTTATGTATAATGTTGTTATTATTGTATATATTTTCCTGGTTCTGTTCACTTTGCATCAATTTGTAGAGGTCTTCCCAAGTTTTTTTTTTTTCTGAAACAGGTCATTTGATCATTTCTTATGATACTAATATTCTATTACAATCATATACCATAATTTGTTCAGTCATCTCCCAACTGATATGCTCCCCTCTTAGTTTCCAGTTCTTTGCCATTAAGAATAAATATTTTTTGAACATATGACCCTAGTAGTAATATTACTGGGTATGCAAAATTCAGTGAATTTTTTAGTGTAATTCCAGATTGCTTTCCAGAATGGCTGGACAAATTTATAGTCCCACCAATCATACATTTGTGCGCTCTCCTATAATTCTTCCAACAATGGTCATTTTACTTTTTTATTTCATCTTTGTCAATCTGAAGAGCTTGAAGTTTTAATTCATATTTTTCCTGATTAGGAAATAATTCAAAGAATTTCTTCAAATGGTTGTTGATAGTTTAGGTTTCTAAAACTACCTGTTCACATCCTTTAACCATTTATCAATTAGGCAATAGCTTTTGTTCTTATAAATTTGAATCAGTTCCTTCTATGATATGAGATCTCTACTAGAGAAATTTTCTGAAAAATATTTTTCCCCAAAGTTACTTATTTGCCCCCTAATTTTAGCTATATGGTTTTTTTTGCATGAAAACTTTTTTAAAAAAACTTTTTATACCTTTAATTTTTTTTATAAATCAAAATTATCCATTTTTATTTTTCATGACCCTCCCTATCCTTTGTTTGGTCCCTTTCCCACAAATTAGGAAAAACCTTCTTCTTTGCTCCTCCATTTTGTTCATGATATTACCTTTTATGTCTAAGTCATGTATCCACTTGAAGCTTATTATGAAAGATTGGTCTATACCCAATTTCTTCCAGATCACTTTTCTGGCAGTTTTTTTTTAAATGGAATAGTGATTCCAGGAGATGGTAGTTATTGTTTTTACTAACCACTGCACTACTATGTTAATTTTTCTCTGCATGTTGTATACCTACAGACATCTCCATTTTTTTCAACCAGAACAAAATAGTTTTGATCGTCAATTTGTAGTACAGTTTGAGATCTGCTCCTACTAGACCACCATGCTTTCAAAGCATTTTACATATTGTGAGAATAATTTTGATACCCTTACTCAATTTAATCAATATTTATTTAGTTCATTGTGATTTGGTGGCATCAGTGATTGTATAAACAAGACAATAGGATAGAATTAAGACTGATTTAGTTAACTTAGAATAAGAATTATGTGGGTTAGAATTAATTAACTCATTATATGTTGATGGGTATATTGTTTTTAATTGACTCATAAGGTAGGTTTATATTTTATTAGTTAGGCCAGTTATGCAGATTTATATTAACTTGTATTAGGAATTTGCCCTACCCCATTCCTATGAATGTGCCTTGAGAGCTGCTGTGTTCCAGAAAACCAGTTTCCCCATTTTCTCTGTTCTTTCATGTCCAACGTTCATAATATGCTTATGAAAAGTCCCATAGTCCTGTTGCCTAGCCACTGACCAAACAGTGATGTTTGAGGAACATCTCCCTAGGCCAAATATGGGAGTTCCTTTCTTTAGCCAGATATGGAAGTTCCACTTTTCCCCCTTGACCAATTATGTGGGTTTCTCCCTTCTGGAATTGACGAACTGAAGGAATGTGCCACCTTATTCTATTTGTCATACTCCCTCAATGACTATAAAAGAATTTTCTCCTCAACTAGGCAGTCTTTGGACCCAATGGATTAAGGACCACTGTTGTCCCTAATAAATTGATTAGGGCAACTCTGCCTCAGTTTCCTTTTATTGCAGATCAGCTTTTAAGAGCCTACAATGTACGTTATCATATGATCTACACAACAATCTTGTGAAGTACAAAATTCAAGTATGATTTTTCCCATTTTATAGACAAAAAGCTCTTAGATACTGAGAGTTTCAGTGCCTTGTCTGGATCATATAGCTGTTAAATTTCAGAGCCGGTACAGAAGCCCAGATCTATGATGCACAGATCTAGGATACTTTCAACCCCATCACCATTGTATCACAATAGGCATTATGAATATCAGTTTATAGAATAATTTTCTTTTGTGAGATTGTTCTTGGTTATCTATCTTTTCATCAAAAAACTTTGGGAAGGACAGGAAACTATGAGATTTATAACACACATATCATACAGCTTAGCTCATGCCTATAAGGCCAATGGCATTGATTAAATCCTAGTTCTTTCAAGGCCACATGTACTGGCTCTATAACAAGAATTCTAACAATACCATTGATTTCTCACCAGAAGTCTGGCAAACTGCAGCATAAGTAGAAACTCTTTGGTTTGGGGGACACTGGGTAAAAAGGAAGAGATGTTTCGGTGTGAACCCATTCTTACTTGAGAGAAAACAAACTCTGCACACCTTCTTGCTGATTCTAATTCAGGAGGTTTATATTTATATAAGAAATCATTTTAACTGAAGACTCAAATAACTTTAAGTATGTAAGCTCAGTAAATCATGTCGTCTATGCTGCTAGTACTCTTACTCAAAAGAATTCTGCAGAGAAGGGCTTCTTAACCATTTTTGGGGGTCCATTCCCTTTGTAGCCTTGTCCATTTTATTTTATTTATTTTAAACCATTATTCTGAGAAGAGGCCCATGGATTTTACCAGAATGTCGGAGTCCATGCCACAAAAATGGTTAAGAATCTGTGCTGCAGAGCAAGAGAGGGAGAAAAACAATTCCGATTGCTGATTCATTTGTTACCACATCAAGGGAGGCAGAACAGCTGAACCATGGAGGTGGAAGGCAGTAGCTGCTGCCAATAGCTCCAGCAAGACCACAAGTTTCTTCCCTTTTGGGCCTTCCTGTATCCAGCAGAAGATGCAAGGAGAAGTAGGACCAGAGGTGTGGTAAAGCTCAAATGAAATGTTGGACATAAAGCACTTTGAAAACCTTAAAGCAGTTTATATGCCAATTATCATTAATAGCAGCAGCGGTAGTAATAGAATTATCGATTATCCTACTAGATCTCCAATCTAGTGATGACTTCATTGCCTCAATATTCTACCATATTCCTGCAAAGCTCAAGCAATGTTTATAGAGCAGTAAGGAGTGTTCTGGTAAATGTTTAACAACCAGGTTCTGGGGGATGGGAGAAAAGAATGCATGCACATATAATTGAAAAAATATATTTTTCTTCTTCTCCCCCTATCCTTTTAAGTTTAATCTGCATTATTAATACTTTCTTAAGTCTAGACAAGCAGCAAAGCAATATATCAAGACCTGAATTGTAGTCATTGTTGATCTCTAAGATGTAAATGCTCGCATTGAAAATTTAATAATTGGCTTGACCCTTGGATTAGGGCTGTCTCCAGTACATCTCTGAATAGAAACAGCTAGGAGGGGTATTGGATAGAGCATTGGACATAGAAGTAGAAACAGTTGAGTTCAAATCTAACTTCTGATACTTACTATCTGTGTGACCCTGGGCAAATCACTTAACCCTTGACATCTGCCTCAGTTTCCTCAACTGTAAAATGGGGATGATAACAGCACTTACCTCACAGAGTTGTTGTAAGGATCAAATGAGATATTATTTATATTTAGCACAGTTCCTGGCACATAGCAAGAGCTCTGTAAATGTTAGTTGTTGTTGTTGTTGCCTTTTGACTTGTGTTTTGTAGCCTGGTCCACTATATTGTGGTTGCAGAACTTCTTTTCTTGGAAAGATGGGAAGAAAGAGATTAGTTGTTAGTCTTTTGTGTCAGAAGAGTGTGACTGAGGGATCTGGTTTTCCTGAGCCTTTTTTCCAAGTGTGCTCTTGTTTGTGTTCACTAGTCTTGTGCATGTATTTGGGGAAGTCATATGTGATAAGTCATGCTTTAAACTGCCTGAGCTCTTAGGTACAGAGTAAAAAGGTTGGTGCTATTAGATCTGAAGGACAAAGTCAGCAATAGCTTCTTTGACAGCATTATCTGGGGCAGTGTGGTACAGGAGAGAGTGCTAGTCTTGGAATCAAAGGACTTGGGTTAGTATCTTGCTTCTGCCACTTAGGAATGGTGTGACATTGGACAAGTTGCTGCATTTCTCTGGCTTTCAGTTTTCTCATCTACAGAATGCTGAGGTTGGACCTCTAAAGTCCATTCCAGCTTGAAATCTATAATCCTTTTCTCATTTTTTTCCCCACCACGACTTGTCAGAGGTCACAGGCCTCTGATATATATATATATATATATATATTTATTTTTAAATAAAAACTAACTTCCAATGGTCTTGATTAAGCAAAAGCATTATTTTGCTAATGTTTAGAGGGATCACATTTCCAAGCTCTTCTCACCTCCAATACTTACTAAAAGAGCTAGTAGTCAGACTCCAGTTTTAGGCATGTGAGTCCTCAGTTCTGTCCTGGGTATGAGTTGGGGGCATGCAGTTTCTCAGCCTATAGTCATACAGCAATTCAGAAGCAGGATTCAAACTCAAGTCCTTTAGGCTCCAAGTCCAACTCCTTTTCCATTACATCATCATGCTTCTGAGACAAATTAGGAGCCAATGGTACAGACTTTTATGACCAATGTAAGGTCTGGCCCTGGGAAAGTTGGGAAGTTGGTAAAGTTTTATCTCTTAAAGCTCCGAAGATTCTGTTTCCATGCTCTTTTTTAATTTTTTTTTCTTCTGAGATGACTTTGTCCATCCTGCTAGCTAGGTGCCCTTTGTACTTTGCTTATTCTGCTTATGTGAACTCATTGCTCAAAGAAAGGTCTTGTGTCAGTCATTTGAAATTTTGTACGAATTAAAACAATTATGTTCCATTTTCCAGGAAGATTTGCCTTTTAAGCTTATTCATTCATTGCAATAAAGTCTTTTGTATTTGTTAAAAATTAATCATCAGGAGCTAGGAGGGACCTTGGAGGTTATTTAGTCTTAGACCCTTATTTTGCTGAAGAGAAAACCAAAGCCAAGGAAAATTAAGTGACCTGCCCCAGAGCTTCTGAGCTTCTGATTCAAGGGCCAATACTCTGTTTATTGTACCATGATGTCTCCCAGGCAATAGCAAGCAGAAGATTGTGTGTGTGTGTGTGTGTGTGTGTGTGTGTGTGTGTGTGTGTACTATTGTATAGGAAGGCAATGGCCTAAAATAACAATACAGACAGCCACCTACTCTGCCCATGCATAAGATTGACCTTGACTTCACATTTAGTGTAAGATCATTATCATTTCTCCCAGGATTCTACACAGAGAGAACAGTAGGGGTGTGCTTTGGCCTCCTCACTTTTGATGTCTCATCTTTAGCAGTTTTTCTAATAGGAGGAAAAGCCACCGTCAGGTAGCTTCACAGTGTTTTATAATGACATCTTGACCCACGGACTGAACAGAGGAGCATACTGGGCATTACAAGGACTGCGAGGTCAATATTAGACCATCACTGAACTGATATATATCCCAACCTCTCCCTCTCTACCAACCTCTGATAATAGACCTCAGGGTCTTCAGGTCACTAGGCTGTAAAATGGGAGGAGGTAGAAGTTAGATGATCATTAAGGTCACTTCCAGTTCTAACATCCTTTAATTTTCTGATCTAGGTTCAATTAGACTACACAGAAAACAGTGGGGTCCAGGGAAGCAATTGCTTGCATCCTTAGTGGGTGCCTGCAAAGTTGAATGTGAATTAAGCATTCTCTCAGATCTTTTTCATCGATGCAATTAAAGATTCACTCCTTTTATTTCTGCTTTTGTGCTTGAACTGTTAGCATGTGTAAGAAAAAAACCCCACCAAGAGCTACCTTGGACATAAGGATAAAAGAATCCAATTAGCCAAAGGGGAAACCACTTAAATAACATAGTGGAAGACAACTGATCATCTCTGTCAAGGCTCCTAACTGATGGAAGCAAAAACCATGCTTGGACATTGACTTTCTTTGTTTTTGCTCAGCCATATTGAAAGGACAGTATCTTTGGAGAGGGGATGGTAATGGGTAGTTGGGACACTAGGAACAGGGTAAATATTCATGGATTCCTTGGCTTCTGGCACAAAATTTTTCCCCCAAGACACCTGCCAAAGTCCAGCGGATACACAGGAACTACTTACTTTGCTCTCCATACCAGCTATAGGTGCTGATTGATTCCTACCTCATGTTCTTCTGCCCCAAACTGGCCCCTGATATTTGGGAAGTATCTGGAATATAGTTGATTATCAGGGAAAGTCATGCAGTCTTCCTGCCTATGAGAATTTGATAAAGTGACTTAATCTTCTGAGCCTCTATTTCCTCATTTGGACTAAATGACCTCAGAGATTCCTTCTAGCTCTAGATCTATGAATCTATTATTGATGATGAAATAAATTATTGACATTTGACCCTGATTAGACCTGAGTGTGGCTCTGCCTCTTGCTTGGAAGAGGATTTGGTAGACTGATATGTTATCCTGAATCTGATTATACTGCCCTTGATCTTTAAAAAGGATATTTCAAAGACAAGTTAGATAGGACAAGAGAGACAAGTTAGATAGGATCTTAAGACCTAGAATTTTAGAAGGAAACATCAACCCAGGGACAGATGGTAAGATCTAAAGAATGAAATTCTGAAGATAATACGCTTAAGAAGGAAAGGGAGAAGGGGGTGGAGAATGTCTAAAGATACTGAAGTAAATACACAGAAAATTTATTGACCAACTTCGATTTTTAAAATACATGTCCAAAAGATAGAAGCAAAGGTAGATAATAGAGGATGAATACATGGCCTTTTCTTCCAACTTCTTTAATTTTCAAGAGTGCTAAAGTTTGAGATGAGCCAAGACACATGAGGAATCCTCCAAACAATAAAAGGTGTTTTTTAAAAAAAATATATTGGCTGAAAGAGGAGGATCAAAGTGGGGAGAGGATTTGGTGTAGGTGATAGCAGATGATGGAGAGAAGGCAGAACTACTCAGTTCTTCTCTTATGGTGTTTTTTTTTTTTTTTTAGGGAGAATAATCTTTGGGGTTGGAAAGGACAGGAGTTGAAATCCAAAATAATTGAGACAATAGTAAGATTGCACTTAACTTCCCTTGATGAACTCAAATTCTAGTCCCAGACAAATTAAATCACAAGGCACCGAAAGATTAGAAACACATGATTGCCAAGCAGCTACCAGGAATCTCAAAAGTTTGTCAAGTGTAAGCAAGCTATTGCATGAGAGAGGGGCAAATATCCTGATTTTCAAAAAATGAAAAAGGTCGAGTCTGCAGCACAAGCTCACAAAGAGCCTTGATATGTTGTATGTCCCTTAATCAATGTAATTCATGACCCATAATATGGTTTAGCTAGAAGTTGCTGTGGCCAAAAAATTCAATGCCTGTTGACCAGCATTGTTGGCCAGCCTCTTTGAACCTCACTTGGCAGCTTCTCAGACCATCTCCAATGCAATCCATCTCAGTGTCTATCTAGTGGTAAAAATTGACTGTTGGCCAATGATCTTGATTTCTATTCTAGACACAATTCTGGAATATTTTATGAAAAGAATGGTCATTGAACTTCTCAAAAAGGAAGTAGAGCCTGAATATCTTCAAAAATAGGTAACAACAGATTAAATTTATCTTTCTTAATGGGACAGAACAGGAGAATGCATTAGGTGGAATTTACCTAGACATTAGCAAAGCATTTGATAAAGGCTCTCTTGGTATCAGTGCTGTGTCCAAAGAGAACGTAAATTTTAATCTCTGAAAATTTTATTGTTGTTGTTGTTCTGGTTTTTTCTCTTAAAGACCAGCCTTAACCCCAAATCACTTGGGTCCCTGACCAAGCCCTACCTGGTTACTGTTTGGGCCCTGATTGGCTCAGAATTAATGTAAATAACAATTGTTTCTGTTTGGATTAGAAACTCTGAGGGTCTTTTCCTAGATCTGTTTTTTTTTTTAAAGAAGCTACTCTTTGCCTCATTTTTTTTTTAAAAAGCCTTAATCACTGAATGGGCACTGCCTCAGTCAAACTGAGACCTGTTAAAAACTTTAGCTGGAGAAGGTCAAGGTCCCCCACTGCATCCTGGGCCATCTCCAGTTGTCCTGATCCATATCTGGCCACTGGACCCAGATGGCTCCAGAGGAGAAAGTGAGGCTGGTGACTTTACATGGCCCTCCCTCACTTAAATCCAATTCACTTGCATGTCATGGCATCACCTCCTTGATGTCATGGTCATTTTCCAGACTGACAGACAAACAGCAGCAGCAGCTTGGTATCATTGTGGAGCAGATGGAGAGATATGGGCTAGATATTTAGGTGAGAATAGGACTGGAACAGCTAGGTGGCACAGTGACTAAAGTGCTGGATCTGGAGTCAGGAAGACTCATCTTTGTGAGTTCAAATCCAGTCCCATATATTATTACTAACTGTGTGACCCTGGGTAAGCCACTTAACTCTGTTTGCCTCAGTTTCCTCATCTGTAAATGAGCTGGAGAAGGAAATGCCAAACCACTCCAGTATCTTTGCCAAAAAAAACCCAAATTAGGTCACAAAGGGTCTGACATGACTGAAAAATGACTGAACAACAAGAACTGGGCCCAACGACCAGTCATTAATGGTTCTGTCTCAACTGGGAAGGCCATCTCAAGTTGCCCAACTTTGGCCCTATACAGTTTGATGTTTCCATCAATGACTTACACAAAGGCAAAGATGGCACAGGATGCATAGTAACACATTAGATGACAGGATGCAAAAAGATCTCAATCGGTCAGACTGGGAGAAATCTAACAAGATGAAATTTAATAGGAAAACCCATAGAGTCTTACTCATGAGTTTGAGATCTTAACTTCAAGGTTACACGCTCATAGGGATCATAGGTATAGAGCTGGAAGGGACCTTGGAGGCCATCTAATCCAATGCTCTCGTTTTACAGATGAGGAGAAATGTGGCTAGACAGCAGTTTGTTTGAAAAAGATCTCAGTGTTGAAGGCCTGGTAGCTAAATACAAGTCAACAGGATGAAATGACAGTCCTTAAAACTAATGTGATCTTAGGAGATGTCAAGATAGGAACAGGGTCCAGTACTACAAAGTTAATAGTCATGCTGTACTTTGCACCGGAGTGTGCTATTTTGGGAGTATTCTTTTCAACTTCTGAGCAGCACATTTTATGAAGGGAGAGTGTCCAGACAAGGGCAACCAGGAAGGAGAAGGACCTTGAGTTCTTGCCAAATGAAAATTGGTTAAAGGAACTAAGGATGTTTATCCTGGAGAAGAAATCCCCTCCCTGGAGGGGAGACATATTTAAACCAGAGTCATAACAAAGGCAAGGTGAGAGAGGGACTTGCCCCAGGCTGGAAAAACTGAAGGGTACAAAAAAATGTATAAAATGTGGATCTACTACCTCAAGCACACAGCCATTAGGATGGAGGGTGTGTGCAATTTTATATTCTTGCCTCAGGCACAAAATTAGCTGGTTACCCTGCAGATCTGAAGGGCTGTCACTTGGAAGGGAAATTAGGCTTGTTCCGCGTTGCCCCAGGGGGTAGAACTGGGAGTACTGGGTAGAAATTGCAAAGAGGCAGATTTTGTCTCAAAGTAAGAAAAATTTCTTAGCAATTAGAGCTGTCTAAAAGTGAAATGGCTGCTACAGACTGTTCCAGGTCTGAATTGCATCACTTTGCAGCCCTGACCCAGAGCTGTCCCTAAGCTACAGAGCAATAGTTCTAGGGTCCTTCACTGCAAGGAGATGAACAGCACAGTGGAGTCCAAAAGGATAGGAGAAATCAGTGCTTCTCATAAGATGAATTCCTTGTTCAGTCATTTCAGTCGTGTACAACTCTTTGTGACCCCATTTGGGGTTTTCTTGGCAAAAATACTGGAACGGTCTGCCATTTTCTTCTCCAGCTCATTTTACAGATAAGGAAACTGAGGGAAACAAGATTAAATAGTTGCCCAGGATCACACAGCTAGTAAATGTCTGAGGTTGGATTTGAACTCAGGTCTTCCTGACTCCAGGCTCAGTGTTCTATACATTGTGCTACCTAGCTGCCCCCTGGAAGATGAATACTTGTATAACTTGGTTTTGGATGGGAACACCTTGGAAAGTAAATAGAAAATAACATCAGAAGATTTTGAGCCATAAGAGACTTAAAGGTTTTCTAGCCTAAACCCTTCTTTTTATAGAAAGAGTAATTGAGGACCAAAGAGGTTAAGTGACTTAGCTAAGGCCACACATTCTGCAGCAAAATTGTGAAGTAGGTGAAATTTATTTATCTTGTAGCAGTATGTTAGATGTCAGGAGCCCAGCAGCTCTGGTCCTCACAGGCTTTCTGGAAGCATCCCAGTCCCTACGTTAAGGTCATCTGCCTTCAGGGTTTTGTTTTGTTTCATTTTGTTTTTTAGTGTTAACATTTTTATTTTCCTAGACTTCTGAGTTTATATGTGCAAAAATGGATAGAATAGAATGCAATTCAACTCTTTTATGTATATAAAAGAAAGACAGTTCCCCTTCCTTCAGTTTTAAAGAAATGCTGATCTAGTCTTAGCAATCTTCCAGGCTGATTCTAATGGCACTCTGGGTCTCTTGGTGCCTTACAAAGATCCTTTGGCTTGCTCTGGACAGTGCTATAATCAAAAGTGACCTTACACACTGGCCTTCATGGTCATCAGGTAGTGCTATTTCAGGGATGACCAGGATATTTCTTACAGAACTAAGAAAAGGCATTTGTGAGCCTCAAGAGAAGCTTGAAAATTGTGCCACTCAGCTAACCAGATGGAAGCTTTGAAACTTCACTGTGACATGTGTGACTTGACATCACAAAAATGAAATACCTATAGAGCAGGAAGAGTAGCCTTTAACATATGTACATTTAGTGACAGGAACTGGACCAGTGATTTCATTGTATAGGGAACTCTCAAGTGAGGAAATTATCTCTGTCAATGCAAAGTGATACATTCTCTGACATTTAGTAATTTTAGGGAGTTGCTACAGCATTGAAAGGCCAAGGTCATACCAAAGGTTGCACAGCCAGTATGTGTCAGAGGTGAGACTTGAACCCAGGTCTTTCATGCTTTGTGGATAATTCTCTATTCATCCACAGATCAAATAATATGTATTATAGATACTTACAGATAGAAAATATCTAAGAAAATACTGTCTCTCTGGTATATTTATCGATTTTAAAAGTATGCCATAAGGGGTGGCTAGGTGGTACAGTAGCACCAGCCTTGGAGTCAGAAGAACCTGAGTTCAAATTCAGCCTCAGACACTTACCAAGTGTGTGTCCCTGGGCAAGTTACTTAACCCTGATTGCCTCAAAAAAAAAAAAGCATGCCATATTTTTATTAACTGCCTAGCATGCATATTCCTAGTTCAGTTTCTCCCAGAATACTTTACTGCCTATTGGCTAATGCTCAGTACCCTAGCAGTAGATAAAGTGTTCAACTTAGAGTGAGAAAGGTCTGAGCTTGAATCTTGTCTCAGACACTTACTAGCTGTTTGACTCTGGGCAAGTCATTTGACCTCTTAGCCTCAGTTTCCCCCTCTATAAAATGGGGATAATTATAGCATCTACCTCACAGGGTTGTTATGAGATCAAGTGAGATAAAATATGTAAAGTTCTTTGCAAACCTCAAAGTGCCATATAAATACTGGCTATCATTATTAATGCCTAAAATCACATTGATACTTTTTATATGCCAAAAGTGATTTTTAATGGCTGGCATATACAATAAATATCTTAGCTTTAACTTCCTTTATTTTTTGCAACCTCTGGCTATTTAGTTCTCCTTTCTTTTTTTTCCTTTTCTAAAAAAAATTTATTTTTAATTTATAGAATAAAACAAACATTTCAAAAACATAGTACAATAAAAAAATGATTGTACATGAAACTGCAAATCTACTATGCTTGACTTGCTATTCTTTTCAAATATGTAACAAAGTCATCATGTAAATTTCTTTTTTATTCTTTTTTTCTTCCCTCTTCCCTTCCCCACCAGAGAAATGGCTACCATTAGACACAGATAGATATATGTATGTATGTGTATATATTTATGTGCAATGTGTAGAATAATTATGTGTATTATTATTCTACACATGCTTCTATTTATAAGTTCTTTTTCTGGACACAGCATCTTCCTTCATATGTCCTTTATACTTAATTTGGGTTATATCTCCTTTTCTTTATGTCTGGGATCAAATTTGAACTTGAGTCTTCCTGTCTCTAAGCCTGTGCTTTATCCACCGTGCCACAGAGCTTCTCCTCTCGCTTTCCTTGTTAATGGATCTGAATGGATCCTTACATCCAGGGGTCCAAAGTATGATCCTCCCTGACTCACCTACCTACTTTTACTGGCATCTCATTCCCCAAGGTGCATTGGGGTTGATTTCCTTATGTTTTGAAGAAGTGAAACAAAAATCAATAAAAAGTCTATAAAAGAATCTTTTCAAAAGGTTGAGAGGCAAAGGAAAGATCTGAACCCTAGCTCTGCTACCTACTTTCTCTGTGACTTTGCTTAAGTCTCATAGCTAAACCAACTAACCAGCAATTATTTATTAGTTGCCTATTATGTGCAAGGCACTCTCCTTGGAGATGATGATACAAATAAGAAGAAAGACACAATCCCTACTCACAATGAGTTTATTTTCTACTGGGCAACCCAAAATTTGTGATTCAAACTAACTCCTTTCACATAAAACAAGTGGTCTTTTAATTTGTTCTTCACTCAGTATCCTCAAGTATACCACATCTCCTTTATAACAATAACATTGTTAATAATAATACTTAAAGTATCCAAGATTTCCCTGATGTGAGAAACAACCAGGGGAATACTGGATTAAGTTGGTACCTGTTCTTGAGAGCTGATTGTTACATTTTCAGTGTGAGCATTTACACTGTGGAAATTGACAAACATGGCACATGAGGGTGGATAGCTAGATGGTGCAGTGGATAAAGTGCTGGATCTGGAGTTAGGAAGACTTACTTTCTTGAGTTCAAATCTGGCCTCAGACACTTTTACTAGCTGTGTGACCCTGGGCAAGCCACTTAAACCTGTGTGCCTCAGTTTCCTCATTTGTGAAATGAGCTGGAGAGGGAAATGTCAAACCATTCTAGTATCTTTGCCAAGAAAACCCCAAATAGGGTCACAGAGAGTCAGATATGACTGAAAAATGACCGAACATATCAGGACTTGATTTATTGTTATGATAATTTCTAGATATAAGAAAATGAAGAAAATGTTAATAATGCAGTTTAAATTTTAAAGTGTGTTTAGCATACTTTTTTGGGGGGGGCAGGGGGGAAAGCCAGTGCTATTAACATGCAGAAGTACATTCTAGGCATAACTCTTCATCACTGCATATCCCAATCTTTCTATTAATTGACATTCTTTGTGAAATCCTAGGTCCAAAAGAATTTAACTCCCGCTGTCCAGCCTGATCCATGGGCCTCTCAGAACTTAACTGGGCTCCTCCTTGGATGATAGCTGAAGAGAGCTATCAAAGCCCAGTCAGAGCTAATGTTCCATTTAGATAGTCTTTGAGAACCAAGGCTGCCTTCATGCTGCAGTGAGATATTAGAGGACTGCAATGCAGGAATACTGAGGACTATAAAACATCCTCAACCCAGCATAATCTTTTTTTTCTTACTTTTCAATGTGTTTCCAACATAGAGAGTTCTCCTTTAAGTAAATGACTTCATTATTCCCATTTTAGAGATGAAAGAATAGAGGCTCAGGAAGATTGAAAATTATCCAAGTTCACATGGTCAGCTGACAACAGGTTGGGACCAGAATCTACATTTTGAAAGTGATCACCCAAGATGCCCACTGGAGCTATCTGTGTAATACTTCCAGGAAAAAAAGAAAAGGAGCTTCAGGCTAACACTAACAGGCAATTGGGAGGCTCAATAGTTAGAGCAGCACACCTAGATTCAGGAAGAATAGAGTTCACATCCAGCCTCAGACACTTTTACTAGCCGTATGACCCTGGGCAAGTCGCTTCACCCAGTTTGACTCACTTACCTCATCTGTAAAATGAGCTGCAGACAGAAATGGCAAACTACTCCAGTATTTTTGACAATCTTTGTGGGGTTTAGAACTGAAAGGAATTTTAAAAGTTATCCAATCTCCTCATTTTAAAGTCCAGTCTCCTCATTTTCTGGATGAGGAAACTGAGGTCTAGAGAAGCAAAATAATTTACACAAGATAGTAAATAAAAGGGTTAGAATTTTAATTCAGGACATCTGATTCTATACCCAGTGCTCTTCCTACTGTACCACAAAGCCTCGACGTCTATCACTGTTAAATGTGTTGAATAACAATTGTTGTTTCACCATGCTCTAAATATTATTATTCTCCCTAACTGACAAAATACACAATCCTATCTTTGTGAATTTGACTGTTGTACAATTTTGCCACTAATTTAATTTTGTTTTTAGATGTCAGGAGTACAAGGAGCACCTTCCATTTGACAGCATTTACCTGTGACTTTATAGTGGGGCCAGGGTCAGGGTTATCAAGGTCTTTCATGGTGGAGGTATCCAAGGTTTTGATTGAACTGCCCCAGTTTGGGGAGCAGGGTAGGAATGGGGTTGTAGTTGAGAAATCATTGCTCAGTTGGGGGTCACATTTTCAGTGTGAACAAGATAAGTCCAAGAGTTAGATCATAGTGCAGCTAACAGGATAGGAAGGGGGTGAGGAGAAGGATGTTTAAAGAAGTTAACTCAAATTCAAAAATCAAAACAAAATTCATGGGAAGAGAGAGTGTTGGTAAAAGTCTATGTCTGAGGTTTGTGCTTCATTAGTTCAGTACCTGTGGCTCCAAGAAGTTCTAGCATGCACAGTGGCCACACTCCAATAAAACTGTCTTGGCAGATGGGCTAAACCAGTTTGAGGGTAATCAATGGGTCCATAGGTGAGTTGGGAGCTCCTGGTAGAATGGGCAGATGAGGACAATTTATTCCAATGGCCATGAAGGTGGCTAAAGCATATCCCTTGGCACTCTTACAGCTTGATCATTCACTACATCCCAGGCTATCACCAGGGGTCTGCCTTTTGCCTTTTGACTCTGGAAGAAAGAGCGAATCAGACAACTCTGTGAAATTCTGCCTCACTTAAATCCAACTCACAAGGGAGTTAAAATATCACCTTATGATGTCATTGGACCTCTTTGAAAATGAAAGACTAACAGGTACCAGGTAATTAACCAGGTGTTGACTTAGACAAAGAATTATCCCAATTCGTGACACTTGGTTGATACGAATATTTATGTTTTTGTGATCAGTTGGTCCATCCTCTAGTTGTTTTTTGTTTTGTTTTGTTTTTGTTTTTTATGTTCCTTTCATTGGAGAGTTCCTACTGCTCTTGCCTTCCTCGTTCTCATGGAAAAGGCTAAGTCCATAATGGTGCTTGATGTCTGACTTCTTTCATCAGAGTGTGAGCTCCTTGAAAGTAGGGACCTTTTTTTGCCTTTGATTCCTCATTGTTCAGCACAGAGCATGACACATAGTAAGCAATTAATAACTTGCTTATTGATTGACCCTGTGCACATTTAGCATGATGCTATGAGTTTAGAGTAGATGGAGGAAGAAATGACACATTTCTACCATATTAACATCTTGTCCCTAAAGTATTTTTTCCTGTCACTACCTTGTTTATGAACTTTCAACAGGTCCCCAGTGTCAGAAAATATAATCTAAACTTGTTAGCCTGGAATTCAAGGCTCTAGAAGAGCATTGAGTGGACATCCGAAGACTTATATTCGAATCTTGACTCTGCCACTTACTAGAGATATACACTTTGGCAATTCATGTAACCTCTCTGTGCCTCAGTCTCCTCATCTATAAAATTGGGAAAATGATACTTCTTCTATCTACTGAATAGGGCTGTTACAAAAAAATATTTTTAAACTTCCAAGCACTATATAAATCTCAGGTTTGATTATGTATTACTACCCTGCCTCAACTTATATGTCTAACCTTATTTTCTATTAATACCAAATCCAAACTCTCTGCTCTCTATAGATTACTCTCCTCGCTGTTCCCAGCATAAGTTATGCTAATTTATGCCTTGAAGCCTTTGTTTATGCTGTTCTTCTCTCTCTCCTGGTGCTCCCCAGAGTGTCTTCCCCCATCCCCTCTACTGATCCAGACCCTACTTATCCTTCCCATTTACCTCAAGCCTCACATCCTCCATGAGGTTTTCTGGATTACTCCAGCCCATGCTATTCCCCTCCCCTTCTGGTATATGATACCTGGATTTGTGCTACCGCTGATTACTTAATGGCTTAATATGTCTATGTCTTAGATCTTCAACTAGGTTATAATTTTCTGCAAAGCAGGAGTGATATTTTATGCTTCTTTGATTGGTGCTAGGCACAGACAGGGTGCTGAATGAGTATTTGTTGAATGAATGAATGAATGAATGAATGAATGAATGATTTGACATTTCTGAAAAGTACTGACTATAGAGATCTCAAGAAAAGCAAGTAAGAAAACCAGGAATGTCTCAGACTTTAATGTAAGGTAAATTTGTTATTCAATCCTGTTGGGGTCCAAAAAGAGTGGATTGGATTTTGTATGATTCCCATGTAGATAGAGACAAAGGCATAGGGAACTGGGAGGGGAAAGATGGAGACTTATAAAACGTCAAAATGGAATTCATTATCTTTGCAGAAATACTCTCAGTGGGGATCAAGGCAGAGACTGCTAGTGCTGGGGAAAGAAAAGAAGGAAACAAGGAAGGAAGGAAGGAAGGAAGGAAGGAAGGAAGGAAGGAAGGAAG
>NW_020950326.1:4733362-4747435 GCF_900497805.2 Vombatus ursinus | reverse complement strand
GAAGGAAGGAAGGAAGGAAGGAAGGAAGGAAGGAAGGAAGGAAGGAAAGGGAAAAAAGAAACAGGAAGGAAGGAAGAAAAAGAAAGAAAGAAATCCCATTTGTCTCAAGCCACAGAAGAAGAGAAGAGCATACTCTTGTTCTACCTCTGATAATGTGGTCTGTGCCCTAGAGGATTTCAGTGTTATCTGGAGTCCCTGTGTTGTGTTTATTTGGAGCTCAGAAAATTTGTGGTGTCAGGAGCATTTGAGCCTTCTAGATAGACAAATAAGCCCCTGCCAGGTTCACTTAGCCTGAGATCAATTCTTCTATTTTAGTTCCTTTCTCTCTTTGGCTCTGAAGGCTTGGTCTGGCTACCTCAGTTCAGGTAATTACTGTTGCTCCCGATAGCACTATCCTTATGTTTCATGTAGCACTTCCCAGTTTGCCAAACACTTGCTTGACATTATTTCATTGACTGCACTTAGGCCCAAAGTGTTATTTTCTTGGAGCATCTCTTCAACACTAGTGATAATCAGAGCAGCTCCCAGATAGTGCCTTACTGTTATAAATGCTTTAAGTGCTTGAAATAAGATAGAATGCAATGAAAAGCATTCATTAAGTACTTAGCATGTGCCAAGCACTGTGCCTAATGCTGGGGATACAAATAGAAAGAAGAGGAAGCTTTCAAGAAGCTCCCACTCTAACTAAGCTTCAGGGAAGATGGAAAGGCCCAGGACCCAGGGTGAGTTGTAAGGCCTGATAGACCTTGGAGAACAAGGACAGGGCAGGAGATCCTTGACCAATGATGTCACGAAGGAGACAATGGGTCTGAAGTTTGGAATGGAGTTCTGGGTATTACTCCTTGAATTCAGGACCAGGGATGGGCAGGGGTGGGCTAGAGTGGGGAGACAGTGTATACATCTAAGAAGGGCATCCGAAGCTCAGTGAGAGTTGGCCAATGGGAGCTTGTGTTAAGGAACAAAAGGCCCCCCTGCAGCAAATGCCTGTTGGGCTCTTTGACACTTTTTAATACGTAAGAGGTAGGTGGGCTGGAGAGGGGAAGAGGAAGGTGACCAGTTCCTGGTAGGAACCCCCCTTGCTTTAAAGGCCCTTGGGCTACTGCTTGTTTTCATACATCCTCCCATTTGGTTCTTATAATAATCCCATGATATAGGTTAAAAAAGAATGTTAGACTGAACGATCTCCTAAATCATACCATTTGATGTATAGCATTGCTTAGGAAATACTGATGAAGCTATGTAGGGAGCCAGGCAGTCTGTACTGCTAGGTCCCAATGAGTGCTAATAATGAATCCCATTAAGTAGTGCCATGTATTTGAAGTTATAATTATTATTACTATATGATATTTTGTATATTATATTATATCTAAATATATATGCCATATGTAATTATATTATGATATAATTAGCTATTCAAAGCTGTAATTATATAAATGGTCATTGGTTCCAGCCCATGGAAATATGAAGCTCAAATAAAATAACCACTTCATCTTCACAGGATTCAGTTTTTCATCCATCAGAACCTTGCTGTATCTCATAGTCTGAAGAGGTCTGGACGCTATCACTAGTATGTAGTCCCTCACTTTAGTCTGAACTTGACACTTACTTGGTTTTTCTCTCATTATCCTCTTCTATCAAAGGTTTTCTTCATTCAATTATCTTATTTCCTGTCCATCAGTGTATCACTTGCAAGTCAAGCTATCACCCTCTTGATGTCATTGGTCCTCTTCAAGAACAAAGGACCAGCCACAACAATGACAAGGACAAGGACAAGGACAAGGACAAGGACAACAACAGCTTTGCTACCTGGAGAGCAGAAGTAAAGGATGATAAAGGGCCTATGGTGCCTGTTTGGGTGGCCCTAGTGTGGCTTTGTACGTACTGCTTCCTAGGGCTGGGCTGGGGGGGGAAAGGCAAGAAGTTGTTGGAGGTCACTTGGCATAGGATCAAGAGCTCTGATTGATTCTGTGGTCAGAGGATGTGGTTCCAAATCCTGCTTTTGATACTTACTACTCGTATAACCTTGAGTAAGTAATTTGCCTCTCAAGACTTCTGTTTCCTCAATGAAAGGGATTAGATTAATTAACCTCTGATGTACCTTCCAGCCCTAGGTCTATGACCTTAGCAGTCTCTCTTTCTTCACTCCTTCCCCATCTTCTGGTGCCCATTGCTTTCATATTTTCTCCCTTTCCCTCCACACAGACCCAATCTTCAGTTAAAACCTGCTCTTCAGAAAAGATATAAAGTAATCTCTCTCCCTTATGTATGTTCTTACAGTATTAAGGACATAAGATCATTGGTTCAGGAATGAAAAGGACTTTAGGGCTCTCCCATTTTACAGATGAGCAAACTAAGGACACCAAAGATGAGATGACTTGTGAGCTCTTTGCAAGTAATGACTGCTTCATTCTTTGCATTTATATTCTCAGATCCTTAAACAGTTCCTAGCTCATCATAAGAACTTAATAAATGCTTGTCAATTGATTGATTATGCAAGATCTAACCAGTTAATAAAGAAAAGAGCTGAAATTATTATTAGCAAGTAAAATAATCAACTGCCTTCAATATGTATTGTCTTGGACTATTACTTCAACCACTTACTGTTATTTAATTTTTCCCATATTAATGCCTTATTTCCCTGATTAGAGTTAAAAACTTCTGGGAGGCAAGGCTCTGTATAGTCTTACATGCCTTTGTATCAATCTCATGTTCCTTTCTCCACTACTTTGAAGATCTGTGGCACATAGTAAACTGAGCTCAATAAAGATTTGTCAATGGCTGTCACTTATTTCTTAGTATGAATGTAGTCTAGTGGGCTTTGTGTTTTGTGTTTTGGTTTGTTTGTTTTTTGCATTCTAAGCCTCATTTTTTTACTGTGAAATGGAAAGCTATATCTCTTGCATAAGGAATTTTAGGCATCATTAAGCAGGAAGGAAAGTTATTTGGGGGTACCCTGGAAATCACATCAAATGTTTTTGTTGTCTGTATTAAAGCTGACTTGCCCCTTAATTTTCCAGTGTGAACTATAGTAACTTACATTTTCTGATTTACTGCTCCCAATTCTATTCCTCAGTTGTTCAATTGGGGTGTTTTATTTGTCATGTGTCTATGTCTTGTCACTCTGACATAATTATAAGATCTTTAAGGTAGTGAGCTTATGAACTTGACTTTGATTCCTAGCAAAATTCTAGGATGCATTTTTAGGGGATGTCTAGGGAACAAATAGAAAAGGGGGTAATGATCTCAAAGCATCATCAAGACTTCATCGGGGGGCAAGTAGGTGGCACAGTGGATAGAGCTCTGGCCTTAGAGTCAGGAAGACCTGAGTTCAAATCCAGCCTCAGACACTTGATACTTCCTATCTGTGTGACCCTGGGCAAGTCACTTAACCCTGATTGCCTCATCAAAAAGCAAAATAAAATAAAATAAAAAGACTTCATCAGGAATGGTCATTCCAGACTATTCTCATTTTCTTTTTTGACAAGATCACCAGTGCTCTAGATTATAGCAAAACATTTTATGAAATCTCTCATTAATCTTATGGAAAATATGGAAAGATTATTATGGGATAGAAGATAATATAATTAAATTACTCAATGTCAACTTGGAAGGAGATTGCCACTGGAGTGTTCTAGGAAACTATGCTTGTTTAATTTTTTTTTATTAGTGACTCGTATTAGACATCGTATTAGACATGTTGCTAAATTTGCGGATGACACAAAACTGGGGGAGGGAGGAGTAACCCTTTAGATATTAGAATCAGGATCATAAAAACCCCCACTTTTACACCAATATTCTTTGATGCTATAAGTTTATGAAGTAGGGAATACATCATAACTTCAAAAGAATCTGCCTCACCTCTACCTCCAGCTTTGCATGCCCTGTCCCCAAGTACTCTTCAATCCAATGACTCTGACCTCCTAGGCATTTTCTCTGATTGTCTCTCATGCCTGGAAGGTTCTACCTCCTCTTCTCTGCTCCCTGGCTTCCCTGGCTCCTTCAAGTCCCAGCTAAAATTCCACTTTCTACAAGAAGTCTTTCCCAAGCCCTATTGTGCCTTCCCTTTCAATTATTTCCACCTTATTCTGTTTATATATTTTTGTTTGTTCATAGTTGTTTGCATGTTGTCTGTCCCATTAGATTGTGAGCTTCCTGAGGGGCTTGTTTGTCTGTTTTTTAGGGTTTGTTTCTCTGCTTTTGTTTGGCATTTGTGAGCAGTGTTTGGCGCAGAATAGTCACTCAATAAATGTTTATTGATTGGCTGAGAATCAACTCAAAGAACAATGGAAATGAACAGTAGGCATACAAAAGCAATAATTTCTTGACAGGTTAGAATATTGGGTCAGATCCAATAACATGAAGTTTAATGTGGATAAATGAAAACCACATATTTAGAGTAGGAAACCAACTCCACAGATATAAGCAAAAGGAGGTGTGACTAGCTAGATGACAGTTTATCTAAAAAAGATCTGGCTGTGTAAGTGGACTGCAAGCTCAGGATGCATCAATAGTGAGACCTGAAAACCAAAAAAGTTAATGTGATACTACACTATATTAAGAGAGGCACAGAACCCAGGAGTAGTGGCATGACAGCCCTGCTGTACTTTGTCCTGAGCAGAGCACACCTGTGGTATTACATGCCATTTTTAGTACTACATTTTAACAAGGATATTCATAAGCTGAAGAGAAGCTGGAAAGGATTGACTGGGATGGCAAAGGGCCTAAAGATGGTGCCTCATAAAGACTGGTTGAAGGAACTGAGTTTGTTTAGCCTGGAAAAGAGAAGATTCAAGAACATGACAGCTGTCAAAGGGCTGTAACATGGAGGAAGCATTAAACTGGTTCTCCTTGGCCCCCAAGGGCAAAACTAGGACAATAAGATAGAGGTTCAGGGGTGACTAGGGGACATGGTGGATAGAGCACCAGTCTTGAAGTCAGGAGGACCAGAGTTCAAATCTAGCTGCGTGACTCTGGGCAAGTCACTTGACCCTAATTGCATTAAAAAAAATAGAAAGGGGGGGGAAAGATTCAGAGGAAGATTTAAGCTTAAAGTAAGGGGGCATCCTAGTTTTTGGAAAGGGGAGGAATCCTATGATTTCATTGATGTAGGGAGCTTCTGGTGAAAAGACTCCCTCTACAATGGAAACCAACGACTTTCTTGTCTTAGATTGCTGATCAACCCTGAGATATTAAGTGACTTGCCTGGAGTTACACTAATTGTATGTGTCAGAGAGATGAGCTGAACCCACTTCTTCCAGACTTTTAACAATTAGAGTTAACCCTAAGTGGAAGGAGCTGCCTCAGGAAGTTGTGAAGGTTTTAATAATAATATTCATTAGTACATTTCGTACTTTAAGGTATACAATGTGTTAACTCTTTGGATCTTCATAATAACCCTGTGAGGTAGGTGCTATTATTATTTCTACTTTACAGAAAAGGAAAGTGAATCTAAGGAAGGTTAAGTCACTCTCCCAGGGTCACACAGTAAGATTTTGTTTGTTGAGGCTTTTTCAATCCTGTCTGACTCTTTGTGACCCCATTTGGGGTTTTCTTGGCAAAGATACTGGAGTGGTTTGCCATTTCCTTCTCTGTTCATTTTACAGATGAGGAAACTGAGGCAAACAGGTTAAGTGACTTGCTCAGGGTCACACTGCTAGTAAGTGTCTGAATCCATGTCCAGTACTCTATCCATTGTGCTACCTAGCTACCCTAGTAAGTATTAGAGGGAGAATTTGAATGATAGCTAACATTTATACAGCATTTACTATGTTCCAGGCACTGTGCTAAGCACTTTACAATTATTATCTCTTTTGATCCTCACAATAACCTTGAGAGGTAAGTGATGTTATTATCCTCATTTTATAGGTGAGGAAATAGAAACAGACAGAGGTTAAGTGATTTGCCCAGGATCACACAAATAGTAAGTATTGAAGGCTGAATTTGAACTCAAATCCTCCTGATTCCAGGTCCAGTGCTCTATCCACTATGCCCCTTCACAGTTTTTCTGCCATGTAGGTATTCCATCAAAGGCTAGGTGGCCACCTGTCAGTTATGTTGTAAAAGAGATTCTTGGTCATTCATGGGGTAGATTAGACAGCTTCTGGGGTTCCTTTCATCCACTGTGGGATTCTGTGATCCGAGGCATGGAGAACAACCTCTATTTCTTCGGCATCCTCCTCATGCCTAGCACCAGCATAACAGCACCCTGAACAAGGGCTGTTTCTCCAAAGCAGGTTCTCAGACAATATTGTTGCCTGATTGACCAACTGATGTCTGGTTATCTGTTGGCCAGCTGTCTTGTGCTGATGATTCGGAGGGGTCTGTGATCACTTGCAGGTCAGCATTCACGTCTGCTTTCACATGTACTTTGAGAGCACCACCAGCCATATCTAGCTGGGCCAGCTTTTCCCTTTGATGTTTCCCAAACCTCTCTGGATATTCTGAATATGTGTGTATATGTATATGTATATGTATATGTATATGTATATGTATATGTATATGTATATGTATATATGTATATGTATATGTATATGTATATGTATACGTATATGTATATGTATTTGTATATGTATATGTACTTGTATATGTACGTGTATGTGTATGTGTATATGTATGTGTATGTGTGTATGTGCGTGTGTATGTGTATGTATGTATATTGTGCATGCATACATTTACACAATATACATATATACACACTCAGTATGTATACACATGTATGTATGCATATATGTACATATTTGTGTATATATGTATGTGTATATAAAGTGTATTATGTATGTGTGTACTTATATATGTACATACACACACTCAGAATATCCAGGGAGGTTTAGGAAATATATACACAATGCACATATGTGTTATATATATACACACATACATGTATGTATATATATACACACATTATATATGTATATACGTGTATGAATATATACAAAGGAGGTGAATCATCAATGTCTGACTTCTTTACCTATTAATGCATCCTCCTTAAGGAAGGCATGGTGAGACAATGGAAATTCTAGTTCTATCTATGCAAAGAACACTAGAGCTGTCCCTGACCGTGGGCATTTCATGTCCCTTGACCTCAGTTTCCCCACCTGTAAAATAAGGGGGTGGGATCAGATGATCTCTAGAGCCATTGCCAACTTAAACATTCTTCGACTCCTGACAAGGTGGGCTCATTCCCATTAGCAGAGCATAACCGAGAGTGCTTTTTAATGACTTGAGCTTCCTTTGCATCCTTGGGGGAGATGAGCTTCATGTAATAAACCAACTGGGAAATTTCCTAGAATGTTTCAGCTCTTGCTTCCTTCAACTCGATTTCAGGCCGATTAACTCTAGGGACATCTAACCTCTCCCTAAGCCCCCAGACATACACAGATCATTTAAAATGCTTTGTTTTAGATGCTGTTTTCATGTATTTACCCAGTGACTAAGCATTTTTTTAAAAACCCTAATGATCTCGATCTTTTCCTGCTTTCTTTGCTGACTGTTGCCAGGTCTCCTACTTCCTATGCTCAGTTTCCTCATCTGCAAAAAAAGGGGCCTGGACTACATGATCTCTAAGGTAGGTCCCTCTGAGTTCCTAATCATATGGACCTATGGACCTTGACAAATGGAGCTCTTTCAATTACTCAAGTGGTTCTCATTTATCACCTCTTCAGGGGTGTACAGGGTGCTGAGGATGGGGGCAAGGAGCATCAGAGAATAGCCAGTTCTGTAATGATCCTCAGAGGTTGTTTAGTACAATTCCCTTATAGGGAAGGCTACAAGGAAGTACATCTGGGCCAGGAGAGACCTGATGGACTTTAGGTTGCCTGATTTTGGTTTTAGAACTAAGGGTATATTTTAACCAGAATGGAAAATAATGAAGGATTATGTGATGAAAGTAGTCACAAGCCCAATCCATCATGAATCGATGAGCCAGCCAGGATTTTTCAGCATCATAAAATCATTTTATTTAAATAGAGAAGCTATTGGAGATGAGCCACCCAAACCTCAGTTTCTCAGCAAACCTTTGTCTGGCCCAAAGTCTTTAGCTAGTTGGTGAATAGAACCAGAAGCTGGACTCAGGTCTTCTGACTCTTCATTCTGGTACACCATTGGGACCAGCATGTGCCAGACAATGAGAAATAAGTATAAGATGTTGTCTTTGCCCTCGGGGCACTTAGAGTCTCAAAGGGACACATAACAAAGAAATGTATGGACAGGAAACTGTGTGGTTTTAACTCTAAGTACAATACAGCATAAAAAGTTATTAGTGTGTGCCAGAGAATTCATAGGAGGCTTCGTGGAACCACTGAAATCTGAGCTAGCTTTTTTAAAATGGGTAGGATTTGGAAAGAAAGAAAAAAAATGTGGTAAGGGGAATAGCATAAGCAAAATGAGCAAGCAGGTATCTAGGGAATGAGCATGTTGTGAGCACGTTAGTAGAGGGGAGTTGTCATGGTTAGATTTCCCTGATTAGAAAAGTGTGTTGAACAGAGATACTTAAGAAGGCTTGATGCTAATATCAACTCATGGTGCTTTAAGGTTTACAAAGTACTACTAGGCAGCTGGGAGGCCCAGTGAATAAAGCATTAGACCTGGAGTTAGAAAAATTTGAGTTTAAATCCAGCCCCAGACACTATTTGTGTGCTCTTGGCCAAGTCACTTAACCTCTGACTGCCTCAGTTTCCCATTTGTAAAATGGGACCTAAATAGCACCTCGCTCCCAAGATTGTAAGGATTAAATAAGATAATATTTGTAAAGTGATTAGCATAGTACCTGGCATATTTTCATCACTATTGTTCAGTCATGACCAATTCTTCATGACCTCATTTGGAGTTTTCTTGACAAAGATACGAGAGTGGTTTACAATTTCCCTCTACAGGTCATTTTACAGATGTGGAAACTGAGACAAACAAGATTAATTGATTTGCCTAGAGTCACACAGCTAGTAAGTGTCTGAGGCCAGATTTGAACTCAGGTCTTCCTGATCAAAGACCTGGTGCTCTATCCACTGTGCCACCTAGCTGCCCTGCCTGGCATATAGTGGATGCTGAATAAATGCTTGCTTCCTTCCTTTCCTTGCAACAGTTCCGTGAAGTAGATAGAAAGCATTTCCCCCATTTTATGAATGAACAAACTGAGGCCCAGAGACATTAAATTAATTTTCCATGGTTCCACAGCTAGTAAGTATCAGTGTGGGAATTTGAACCCAGTGTCCTGAAGTCAAATTCAGTATGCTTACTGGCTATACCACACTGTATCAGTATATCATAGAAAAGAGGAAATTGTTCTCATGCCCCCCATTCTGCTGGGAAGAAGTCTTCACATGCTTAGGGTAAGACACTTCTCTAACTCACCAATAGGTATAAGACCTGTTGGTTATCCTCAACCTGGTTTAGCCCATCTACCAAGATAATTTTATTGGGGTGTGGCTGCTGCACATTCTATAGCTTCTTGGAGCCAGAGTTGGGTGAAGGTGGACACCAAAAGTGGATAAGCAGCTCTGAAAAGGGCTCAGCAAGCCCTCACACCAGAGGTGCTAGTTTTCCTTGAACACCCCATACTCTCTCTCTGTATGTGTGTGTATATCTGTGTGTATGTATATGATGTATATGTGTATATGTGTATGTGTGTATATATCTCTATCTCCATCTGTCTATCTATCTATAATGTTACCCAACTCGTGGCCACAGGGACACGTCTTTCCTCCCAATGGCTTCCATTTAGGATTTTCCTCCTTTCTTTCATTTTCTTTTTCAATCTATTGCATCCTGAGATCGATTTGCCTCCATTTTCTTTAGTCACCTGGTCCAGGGTTGCTCCAGGAAGGTTGTTTGCAGTGTTTTGAAAAATGTGAGGGAAGTTAAGGATGTAATAATGATCACAATGACAACAGTGATGTAAATGATAACCACGGAAGAGTTCCTGGACAGACTCAAACAGAAAGAATCCCCCTACAGCTGCAAAATTTCTCCACATATTCCTGTTTGTAGAAGACATTGTGCTAACCACATTAAGTTGCAGAATACAAGAGGCCCTTCCAAACACGTCCATTAAAAAGATGTTGGCATGCCAATCCACACAGGGAAGACCAAGTAGATGAATAATCTCAATTACTCTGATTTTATGAGATGCAGTAGGATGGACAGTTAGTAGTCATTAGTCCAACAAAATTAATAGTATATACTAATTAGTTCAGGCACTGCAGATGAACAGTGAACTAGTCCCAGAATTGAATGGAAGGATGAGAGTGAGCTGGATTTCATTTGGGATATTGCACTTTATTTTCAAGGATCTAGCTGTTTCCTGGCACAAAAATTAATCTTTTCAACTTCAATGTTCTTGTGATGACATTATGAGACTTCAAATAATGTAACACCATAATCAAAATTGCAGATGACTCAAAAGCAATGGAAAAATGCAAGGTGGTTATACGTAGACAACGTAATATATTAGCAATGATAAATTATGTGTAAGAAGAGGCATAAATGATATCATCAAGGAAACATGGTCAGAAAAGGAGGTGGGTCAGTCTTGCAATGAGAGTGAAGGATAACAATAACAGACAATCCTATTTCCACGCTGCTTCTCAGAGAATGTTAAAACACTTATTGCACTGTGTACAGCTTTTTTGGATCATTTAGAAGAGGATGTGAACATGAAGTACATCGGAGGAGTGCATGGGGGGGTATCTGCCACAACTGAGGGAATATCAACATTGGTCAGATTCACAGATCCTCAAGTACAAAAATATAACATCTAACATTTATACAACATGTGCCAAAAGTCTTAGTGAAGTTTTAAGGTTTAATAACTTAAGAAGTATAAATGCTACAACTTATCAAAATAATTTAAATTTTATTTATGCTTATTTAATTTTGTGATTTTTGAATAATTATTTTTTATTTTAATTTTAACGAAATGTCATTATGCAAATTTTCTCAGATCATAGATCAGCAAAGGAGGTCCTCTTGCTTAACCATCTCAGTCACCTGAGACTTTTTCTTGGGATATCATATCAAAACTGCCATATGTGCATCAATACCTAATTCACTGGATGATCATAAGGCTGGAATTAGAATTGTAGTCCTTTTGGTTATGGAGTAGCAGCTGATGAAAGGTTTTTTTTCTAATAAAAGTCAAAAGTCAACTAGAGTAAAGAACAGCACAAAATAGTGGTTATATTGAATTTTAATAAGAAATGATATTTTAGAGTTTTCAATAATTAACCTTCCAAATTTTTTTATGTTCGTAGCATTCATACTTCCAAAGTTATTAAAACTTAAAATTGTACTAAGACCTTTAGAACACCTTATATAAGTCCCTTAAGGTTTGTAAGTACTTTTATCACAACCAGTCAAGTCATCAAGTATTCATTAAAGTACCTACTATGTGCCCAGCACTGTGTTAAGCATTGGTGATACTAAGGCAAAAGACAGTCCCCTTTCTCAAGGAGCTCGTGGTCCAAATGGGGAAGGCAGCATTCAAACAATCGCAGACAAACACGATACATACAGGATAAATTGGAGATAATCCTGGGGGAAGGTGCCAGCATTAAGGAGGATCAGAAGGTGGAATTTTAGTTGGGACTATTGTCATGATATATTATGACCATTTTTCAGATAAGGAAACATAAGTTTAGAGAGGTTGGGACTTGCCCATGTCATACCATTAATAATTGTCAGAACTAGGATTCAAACATTCAGACCCAGGTTGACTGATTGCAAGTCCAGAATTCTTTCCATTATATTATGTTCTCTCCATTGCCTTTGCTTCTACTATCTGGGACTTAAGGTTGATTGAGAGCAATTTTAAAAGGAAGGAGAGATGTGCTAAAAGTGGGATGAAGAGGGATTTAAACAAACTTTACATATTCCATGTTGCTGATGAGTACTGGCTCTGTCTACACATCTGAGGTCCAATTCAAAAAACATTTATTACATGCCTTCTATGCTCAATGTACCATGATAGATGCGCAGGATATAAAGGCAGAAATGAAAGTCTTTGTTCTCAAATGATTGTGGGATATATCGCCGCAGCAAGTAGAGGATATTGGAATGGTGGCAAACTTCACTATTTACCTTCCAAAATCCCAAAGTAACAAAGGCCCCATTGGGGCTATGTCCCAGGAAGGAAACTGAATACACCATGGAACTGTGTTTTGGTCTTTGGATTTGTATTTAGCCCTAATAAGGGGGTAAATTGCAGCAGTTCTAAAGATCTTCTATTTTTTTTTTTTAGCTTTTGCAGATGAAAGTACTATTATAAGGTGTCAGTAACTAACTGAATTTCTAATAAACATATCAGAACATATACAACTAACTGGGAATTATCACCTTCAAAATAGTAGGCAGTAAATTCCTTGTTTTATTCTTTATAATCCCCAAACTCCCACCTCCACCAAGAAAAATAACTCATTTCTATATAATTTTAAGGTTTACAAAGTGGATTTTTATACAGTAAACTTGTATGGATAGTACAAGCATTATTATCTTAATTTTTACGGATGGGACAACTGAGTCTCAGAGAGGTTAAATGCCTTACCCATGGTCACAGTTCTGTTGTCACCACTACAGTTTGAACCCATGTCTCTTGACCCCAACTCCAATGCATCCTCTGATATGTTTTTTAAACTCTCAACAAATATTTGACTGCAATGAAAGTGATCAGCTTGGTATGCTATCCATTTATTTCAATTTTTTTTTTTAATGTTATGGCTCAAACATTTTGATAGCTCCTCTTTGGATTTGTCTTTAGAGCCCATAGCACATCCTTCTGAATATCTCCAGTGGTTACAAATCTTTCCTTCCAAAGTACAACTGATTTTTGAAAATAGCCAAAAGCTATTGGGAGCCAAGTCTGGTCAATGAGTGGGTGATCAAGCTGATGAGTACTATTGCAGATCCAAAGCAAGGAATGATTATAAAGTAACAAAACAATATTTTGTATGTCTTACAAAATAAAGCTCATTCCTACAGAAGTCATAGAAATTTTTTGAGTGATGGTAGGACAAGGGCATAACCTGGCAGGATAACTGTTTTGAAGGTGACAAAACTCAGATGTGTACCCTTTAGGGTAGCAGTTATCACACTTTCTGATCTCTGGATGCTTTTAGATCCTTAAAAATTATTTTGGAAACCAAAGAGCCTTTGCTTGTATGGGTTATATTTGTTGACATTTACTATACTTGAAAAAAACTCATAAAATTTAAAAATATATATTTATTCATTTAAAATAACAATAAGCCCATTACATGTAACGCAACATGTTTTTATTCAAATTTTTATTTTTACATATAATATTTTATTTTCCCTAATTACATGTTAAAACAATTATTAACATTTTTAAAGAAGTTTTGAGTTAAGAACTCCATTTTCTAAAAAAAAAGGTAGTAGAAGGTATTATTTTACATTTTTTGTAAATCTCTTTAATATCTGGTAGAGTCTCAAATCTCCTTCTGTATTCAATCTGTTGTGATATGTTGTTTTGCCTGAAGTATATGAAAAAAATTCAGCTTCACAAAGATACATAGGTGGAAAAGGAAGGAGAATTTTAATAAGCAGATAGTATCTTAGTATTATTATGAAAAGTTTTGACTTCTCAAATCTCTTGAAAGGGTCTCAGAGACCCCATGGGTCCATGGACCACACTTTGAGAACTGCTGCTCCAGTGAATTAGTTTGAGAACTTGTCACATCAACACGAATACTCACCTGACTTAGTATATAAATGAGTACTTTGCTCTTTTGTCAATCATGCAAGGAAGGATGTCTTCCTAATGCCTTTCCCCATTTCAAGGTCTACATTTCTAGATCAATCCTCCTTCTATTCACAGAAGGGTAAGCCTTAGGTCAGTTTCACTTTCTCTACCTTTATATGAGGTTGAAGTAGAAATGAAGGACACTGGCATCAGGCAAACTGTCTTCCCCTCCTGCCACCCAACTCCATCGATCAAGATAATCCAGTTCTTTTAATGGTTTCAGATTTGTAATTCTCCAGGGAAAGGGTAAACTATGTGTGGGTGAAGATCATGAAAGAAAAAGAAAGAAAGAAAGAAAGAAAGAAAGAAAGAAAGAAAGAAAGAAA
>NW_020950326.1:4635794-4733352 GCF_900497805.2 Vombatus ursinus | reverse complement strand
AAAGAAAGAAAGAAAGAAAGAAAGAAAGAAAGAAAGAAAGAAAGAAAGAAAGAAAGAAAGAAACAAAGAAAGAAAGAAGGAAAGGAAGGAAGGAAGGAAGGAAGGAAGGAAGGAAGGAAGGAAAGAAGGAAGGAAGGAAGGAAGGAAGGAAGGAAAGAAACAAAGGCCTATTCCCAGAACAATTGGAATGCAATAATGAGACTAGAGGGATCATTTGGGTCAAACTCTGACTTTAGATAAATGGATATGTGATTTTCTATTCTCTGTTTGAAGATTTCTGTCTCTTATCTTATACTTTTAATTAACAGCATTATATTTTCCTTAGACTTTTTTTTCTGTCTTCCATTATTTCCAGTTTGTTTCATGTTTCTTAGTATTGTTGCTGTTTAGTCATTTCAGTCCTGTGACCCCATTTTGAGTCTTTTTGGCAAAGATACTAGAATGGTTTGCCATTTCCTTCTCCAGCTCATTTCACAAATGAGGAAACTGAGGCAAACAGGGCTAAGTGACTTGCCCAGGGTCACACAGCTAGTATGTGTCTGAAGTCAAATTTGAACTCAGAGCTACCTGACTCTAGGCCCAGAGTTTTACCCACTGCACCAGCTAGCTGTCCTCCTTAGTATTAGTCCCACAGTTACACTAGCCCTATTCTAGAAATACCCTTCAGCAGAAGTGCTGATAGGAATGGAAATGGCCTCCATCTTTCCAGCTACTACCCATTTTTCAAGGTCAAGCTCAGCTACTAACTCCATGAAATCGTTTCTTCTGTAAAGAGAAAACTATGTAAGGTAGTCAATAGAACAATGGAACTAAAGTCAGGAAAACCTCAGCTCAAAGCAGGTGTCAGAACTTACTAGCCATGAGCAAGTCAGTCTATTTGCCTCAGTTTCCTCATCTATAAAATGGGGGCAATAACAGCACCTAGCTCCCATGGTTGTGTAAGGATCAAATAAGATAATAGTTATAAAATGATGTTTTAACCTTAAAAAACTGTAAAAATGCTGGCTATTATTGTTAGAATCCAACACACACTGATTCCTCCCCTTCATGACTTCCCATTACAACTATTATCTGTAGCGAACACAGAATCATTGACTTTTAGTCATTTTAGCACTTAACAATATGCTGTCAAGAAAAACAATATTATTGTTTCATGTGCTTAAGTCTTACCTCTCCGACTAGATTGTAAGCACCTTGGGGACAGGAAATATACTGTGTCATGATTCTGTATTCTATGCTACAACTAGCAGACCAGTAGGTACCCACCACATAAGCCTATAATCCTTTGCTTGTTGTATTCATAATTGATGTTATTTATGAGTGCTGGTATTATATCGTCCTCCCTTTTTCTCCAATCTCAGTGAGAATATGTCCTAAATTCGCTAAATGAAAAAAAATCAAGTAATAAAAATCAGTTCAACTATCCTCAGCTGGTCAATACAATGTCTACCTGGAACTAGCCTGAATCATTAATGCGGCTCCCCAGGAAATCAGACCTACCAAGTGTTCTTGGTCCCATTTCAATTTGCCTGTAGTCATGTAGCCAAGGTCTTTGAGAGATTAGATTTTCAAAAAGGGGAAATCTTAAATCTATCCTCCAGGCAAAGAGAGAATCTGAGCCAATATGAGACGTTTTTTCAGTATTCAGAAATCTATCTTCCTTGGCTGCATGAAGAATATCAAGTAAGCTGAGAAGAACCTGGGAGAAACAGGTCAGGGAGGAATCCCTGTATCTGTTCAGGGCTAAATTGTAATTGAATTAACATGCAATACCTTCCAGGAAAATGACTAAACTTACAGCCTTTTCAGATCAGCCTTTCATCGCATCTTGCATCACACTATCTGGCTTCACCCTGAGGGTTCTTTCTTTCCTTCTTTCTTTTTTTTTCCCTCAAGTCACCATACCTACTGCTTAATTTTTCTATCCAAGGAACCTCCATTTTACTCTTAGTAAAAATAAAATAACTCTATCTTCCACTAAGCTAATTCAGGACCCAAGCATTGTTATTTCACAGAAGAAAGATGCATCTGCTCCCTCATCTGCATAAGGTGAAACGAACCATGCAGGAAATTCTGTTTGCAAGCTGAATGCTGGAAAAGGCAAGGTTTTAGCATTGATATTTCATATGACTTCAGAGCATAACATTTCTGTGAAAGAAAACTCCAGTGAAATGGTGTTTTCCTCTCTAATCTTTAACAATACTTCACATAGGCTGCTGTTAAATTTTAAAAACCCCAAATTGTATTTTGATATAGGCACTCTTTTTTAATGTACATATTACAACTCAAATATAGAAATACACTTAGTACTTGCTCCTGTTCTGGGAATTACCTAAGCTACATTTAACGCAGATTTCAGCAAAGCATTTGACAAAATCCCTCAATGTTCTTCTTGTGGAAAAGATGGAGAGATGAGAGATAGAGGGCTATACAATTAGGTAGTTTCACAACTGGCTGAAAGTCTGAACCCCAAAAGTTATCACCGACTGTTTGACCTCAAATTAGAAGGAAGTTTATAGTAGAGTGTTCCAGGAATTTTTTCATGACCCTGTTTTGATCCTTTTTCCTTCCTTGGTTGCTTAGATAAAGCTATATAAATGGTTAGCTTATCAAATTTGCAGATGACAGTAAGTTAAAAGAATAGCAATAAAGGAAGCAAGTGCCTTCTATATTCCAGGTACCATGACAAATATTATCTCATTTTATCCTTGCATCTACCCTAGGAGACAAATGTTATTATTGTCATCCCCATTTTCCAGATGAGAAAACTGAGACAAACAGGGGTTAATGATTTGCCCAGGTCACACAGCAAGTAAGTGTTTTAGGCTGGATTTGAATTCAAATCTTCCTGCCTCCAGGCCTAGAGTTCTATCCACTCCTCCACCTAGCACCCTCTAGTTAACTTGTTAGATGAGAGAATCAGGATTTTGAGGAGTTTGAATATGGGAACAGGCATAATAAGATTTAGAGCTGATCTTAGAGACCATTGGGTCCAATTCCCTCATTTTCAGGTGAGGAAATTGAGGGTGAGAGATGTTAAATAACTTGCCCAGGGTCACACAACTAGTACCTTGGGAAGGTATTCCTGACTCCAAACCCATAACTACTAAGGAATGCTTTGGTTTTAAAAAATTCAAAAATATAAGATGGCAGAGATGTGGCTAGATAGTAAGTTGCTTTGTCTTAGTATCAAACTCAGTCTCAGTCAGAAGTGTGATGTGGAAGCTCCCCTACCCCCCAAAGGGCTCCATTAATAGTATCCACAGTTAGAGAGGTCATTGTCTTACTGGATGCTGCCCTAGTCAGTCCGCATCTCAAGCACTAGGTTTTATTCTGGGTGCAATGACGTCTTTGAGCTTGAGAGTATCCAGGGGAGGATGTGCTGAATGGCGATGGGATCATGCCACATGAGGATTGGTTGAAAGAAGAGGTGGTATTGATCCTGGAGAAGAGAACACTTTTGAGACATCATAACTGTCTTTTACCATTTTAAGGGTCATAAGGAAAAAAAGCTAGTAGACTTTGGCCTCAGACTTGAAAAGTGAAAACTGTTAGAAAGGCAGATGTAAGGGAAAATGTCTTCATAATTAGAGTGATCTAAAGGTGAAGCTGACTTGGGGGATAGTGGCATCCTCCTCATTAGACATTTGCAAGCAAAGGCAGCATGGCCACTCCTCGGAAGCGTTGGAAAGGATAGTCTACTTCTGTCGTGGGCTGAACCAGATAACTTCTGAGTTTCTCTTCAACCATAAGATTTTGTGATTCTGTCATGTCTAGTTCAAAGTTAACTAAATTTATGTCCAGAAAATTTAAAAAAGGAGTCCAACAATATAAACGCTAAGATGCCTCTGACTTGAGCTAAGCAAAAGAAGCTAAAAACCTGTTGATTGAGACTTTCTTAACTAAAATATATATATATATATTTTTTTTGGTTTTGACTTTGAAAAGCCTTTGCAATGAGTTTGCACTTGGGCTGGGCAACCCCATTTGCTAGTCAGGAGGTTTCCATGTATGGGCTGTAACATGTGTATGCTGCAGTTCAGGTAATATTTACCAGATGTTAAATAAATAATTTAAGACATTCTAACAACGAATAACATTTGTAGTTGTTAACATTTGAGTTCACCATTTTATTTTATTTTCTGCAGTTGTTGCAGCTTATGAGTTTTCCCATCAATCCATTTCCATTTCTCCAGGACACTTAATACTTTTTCTTACTTTTAAAGTTGTATTCTTCAGATATTTCATTCACCATATTGTTTTCTCTTTAAAAAGATAAAATAGACATAACAGGGGTACTATTTCAGCCTGATACTGACAAATATGAAACCAAAGAATATTGAAAGCCATTTAAAATCTGTTTGGTAAAAGCCAGTGTTATATAATAAAACCAAATGCACAGATTGGAATTTTAAAAGAAATCATAGTGTGAAGATAAAAGGACATGAAGGATAGTAAATGTTGAAATGATACACCACATAATGGTGTACTGTCAAGAAAGAAAGATAATATGATAACTTACAGAGCATCTCAGAACCTCTATAGGTACTTGACCTATAGTTTGCTAGGAAACAATCTTTTTGTTTCATCTGGCTCATATTAAAAATAGGAAAAACAAAACCCCCATTTTTTTTCCACTCTCACACATATGGCGGAAAAATCCATGCAATTTTTAACTGTCTGAAATTCTTTAAAGCAATCTAAGACAGAAAGAATTATTAAATCACTTTTCCATTTCATATAATGAAAAACTGCACCACCACTGTGGGTCTAAGGGCAATCAATTTTGAAGCTAGTGGGGCTCCGATTGGTCCTGCAGGCAATCAATCACCCAGAGGCACCAGGTCCCTATTACTGAAACCCTCTTTGGAAATAAAAGTTTAAAGACAATAAAACAACAACCAAAAAATCAACAATAACCTAAACTACTCATTAGTGTTTATAAATTCTCTCCCATGACATATACATACTAAATAACATGTATGTTTGTTTATAATATATATATATTATTCATTTGATTTTTTTATAGTTTGACATAGTAAGAAAACAGATCCACTTAGAGTACCAGAACAACATATATGTGTGTGTGTTTGTGTGCATGTGGTGGGTAGGGAGGTAGAGAGACAGACAGAGACAGAGAGACAAGAGACAGAAAGAGAGAGGCAGAGACAGAGAAAGGAAGAGAAAAAAAAGAGACAGAAAGAGAAAGATAGAGAGACAGAAGGAAAGGGAGACAGAGAGAAAGATAGACAGAGAGAGAGAGAGAGAGAGAGAGAGAGAGAGAGAGAGAGAGAGAGATTTCCAAGATCCTCAAGCCAAACTCAACATACTATGGGAGCAACAGGGATTTGGCTCACTCCCTCTGTTTATTTTTCAACTGGGAAAAAAAGAATGTATCAATTCCTAGGGAAAACATCCTGGTTAGATAGTTTTTATTATCATCCACAAATATTTATTTAGCATATAAGTAGGTGCGTGTTACTGCGCTAGGCATTTTAGGTACAGAAAAATATAAGATGTAATCCTACCCTTGTAGGACTTAGTGGGCAAAACAGGGCATAGGCATTTGAAATAATTAACAACAGAGGGGAGTAGAAACTGCTTATTAAGTAAATAATATGGTAAATGTGTATTGTAAAAGTTGAAAGAAGAGAAAATAACCACTATGCTTAGGAAAGTCTTCGAAGAGGAAGTAGAAGTTGGAAGTTAGCTCATCTCATCAGATATATGACTTTAGAGATCATCTCTTCCAGCCTCCCTTATTTTACAGATACATTCAACAAGTATTTATCAAATATTTACTAAGTACTCAGTTCTATGTTAGGCCCAAGAATACATAAACAAAAATGAAACTGTCCCACCCTCAAGGAGCCCACATTCTATTTGAGAGGAACATCCTTTCAAATATACCATAAATCAAACCTTTATTAAATGCTTACTATGTGTAGTCAATGTACCAGGCATGGTACAGATCCTATGTTTGAAAACAAAAATATTTTTGTTTTCAAAATAAATTTTGAATTCAAAATTTGGATTCAAATTCAAAAATAAAAATAAATTTATTTTTGAAGTACAAGAAAAACAAATTAAATTTTATGTTGGAGAAATCTCATTCAACTATTTTTTTTCATTCTTGCAATTAACTTTGATTAACTGAACAACAAAACCATCTGAAGCACAGAGATGGGAACCTCATTTGTCTAAGGTTCTACAAGTAGTTAGTAGTAGAGCTGAGATTCAAACCTTTAACTCAGAATCTAGTGGCTTTTCCATTAAACCAGTACTAGAATGAAGGGAAGCTAAGACTTAGAAAAGCAGAAATAAAGAAGGAGGGGATTCTGGTCAAGAGGACTCCCAGTGAGGATGTTCCTTAGCTGAAGTACAGGATTCATGTAACAGTAGAATGAGAAATAAGTTGGAGAAGCAGACAGAAACCCTTGGATACCAGTCTAAGGGACTTGACTTTTAGCCTGTAAGTAAGGAGAAGCCTCTGAAGGTCTTTGAGCAGAAGAGTATTATAGAGAGACCTGTTGATTAGGAAAAATTATAAGGAAAACTACTTAAGAAGCATGGACAGGGAGTTCTGGATCATGTGAATGACATGATGGTGGCCTAGACATTTTCTCTAAACTCCATGACCTCTCAAATCTCTACAATATAGAAATCATGTGCCAAAGATAAAGTAACATCAGCTTTTTCCGTGATCTGGGACACCCAAAGAAAGTGTCCTAAAGACAAAAAAGGACACCCCAAAAAAGTCTAGGAACTGATGCTCACTGACCCTGAGCTCACTCCACCAGCACCCCTCCATCAGCTCCCATGCTACCAATACTAGCAGTGAGGTAGCACTAACAAAGCTAAGGACATGGCAGATGCCTACATCAAAACCCACCCCTACATCCTGTGCCCTGCTCTCTTTTTCCAGAGACCCCAGATCCAGGCTGTGGAAATTTGTTTTGGCCTTGAAAGCCAGCTTAGCCACAGCCCTTCAGGAGCAATCAGGGGCTGCAACCCAGAAACACCAACACTGCAAAACTCTGAACTGCCAGTGCCAAAGAAAGCAGGTTCAGAACTGCTGGTACCATGCCAGAAAACTAAAGAACAGAGGGAGTGTGACAGATCATCAGGATGGAGTGCCATGTGAGTGGGGAGCTGTGCAGCACTCCACCAAGTCAGTTCTGATCACCCTAAAGTCAATTGGGGCAGAGACCTAAGCAGGTGAACCATCAATTTCACAGTATGGGAAAAAGCTAAGGAAACAACAATAAGAGGGGAGGGAGTCGGGAAGTGAGTGATAAAGAAAATAAAGGAATGGGGTGAAATGACTGAAATTATCAAAGATCTCAGGAAGAAGAAATCTCAAAGACCTTAAATACAAACAGATAAGCCAACAGGAAAAACAATTACAATAGAAGGAAATATGGCCTCCAAACCAAGTAAATGAGTTCAAGCATCTAAAAATAAATACTGGAAAATGATCCAACACTTTATAAGACAGAAGACCATGTGGATTTTGAGGAGAACATGGAACCACAATACACTGTTCCTGAGTGGTTTAAAAAAGAAATAAGAATTATGAGAGCACCGTTTATGACCTGTGCAACAAAAATGAGCAGAATAGAAAAACTTGAGTCTGCAATGGCAAGCCTCACCAAAGAAACAAAAGAGAGAACAATAGAGTGGGAATGCAAATATACAGAAGTGAAGGAAAATCTAGAAGAAGAGAAGCAAAAAATAAGAATGCTAAAAGAAAATATGGCCACTATGCAAGCAAAATGCATGGATCTCAAAGACAGGATGTGAAGAGATAACCTAAAGATCATGGGTCCCCCAGAAGAATATAACAAGGAGAAAAAAAAAACCAAAACCTTAACACCATAATGAAGAAAAGAGTAGATGAGAACTATCTAGAATTTCTGATCATAGAAAATGAAATATCAATTGAAAGAATTCCCAGATTATGTCAAGAAGCATAACTGAGAGGGGCAGCTAAGTGGCACAATAGATAGAGCACCAGCCCTGGAGTCAGGAGGACCTGAGTTCAAATCCAGTTTCAGACATGTGACACTTACTTGCTGTGTGACCCTGGGCAAGTCACTTAACCCTGATTGCCTCAGGGGGAAAAAAAATCATAGGTGGGAATGGGAAGTCAGAAAACATGAAGGCCAGTGGAGCTGCTCTTACAGTATTAGAAGTAATTGCCTTGGATGGGATAGTTTGGAGGATATTTTTCTGCAATGCATGTGGCCTCAATTTGTGAGTTCTTATGGGGAGTTGGGGGAGGGGGCTGCTAGGCAACACAGTGCATAGAGTACCAGACCTTAAGTCAAGAAGACTCATTTTTTCTGAGTTCAAATCTGACCTCAGACACTTGCTAGCTGTGTGACACTGGGCTAGTCATTTAGCTCTGTTTGCCTCAGTTCCTCATTAGTTAAAAGAAAAAAAAATGAGTTAGAGAAGGAAATGGAAACCCATTCCAGTATCCTTGCCAAGAAAACCCCAAATGAGATCAAGAAAAGTCGGACACGACTGAAACAACTGAACAACCACAAAGGGGGGTTGGGGAGTGGATATCTACTGTTGGTATATTTTGCAGAGCAAAGGGTTCAGGCTCTAATCACTTTTCACCTGACTAGTCTCTTGATTGGTCTCCCTGTCAAGCCTTACCCCTGCCTAATCCATCTTCCACACAGCCTCCAAATTAATTTTCCTAAAGCACAAGTCTGTGTCATTCCCCTACTCGAGATCTTTGATTGGCTTCCAATTGGCTCTAGAATCAAATACAAACTCTTCTGCTTGGCATTTAAAGCCCTTCACAGTCTGGCTCCACACTCTCTTTCCAAGATGATTACACAATGCTCCCTCTCATGAACTCAGTATTCCAATGAAACAGGATTACTAGCTCTCCCCTGTATAGTTCTCCTCAACTCCCATCTCTATGCCTCTGCACAGGCTGAACTTCATTCCTTGAATTCTTTCCTTCTTGATCTTTACCTGTTGGAAACCTTACCTCCCTTCAAGGCTCAGGTTGTGTCATCTCCTACAAAAGTCATTTCCTGATCTATCCATTTGCTAGTGCCACCCCCTCCCCTGAAATTACTTTATATTTGTTTCATTTGCTTAACTGCATCCATGTTGTCCACCCCCAAATAGAATGTAAATTCTCCGAGTGCAAAAAAAAAATAGTTTGTATTTGTCTTTCTATCCCTAGAGTCCAGCACTTAGTACTTGCTTAACAAATGTTTGTTGTATTAAATTGAAGTAAAATACCCTAAAGTTGCAATAGGTATGAGGAAAGAGTCTTCTAATCTAGAGTAATGAAGGGCAAGTATGGTCCACAACACCTGCATCTGGTTTATAAAATTATGGGTTCTCCACACATGTCCATGCTAGGAACACACATGTCCACTCTGATTGCTCTGAGACTCAAGAGAAAACTCTCTTGAAGTTTCCCAAGGACAATCTTGGATTGTAAACTGAGAGAAATCCCCAGTATGGAAGGAGAGTGCATCAATCATGGCTGATCTTCAGTTCCATCCTGAGTTCATAGACTTACACATTTAGAAATAGATAGGCTCCATAAGGTCATTTAGTCCAACACCCTTATTTTGTAGATAGGGAAACTGAGGCCCATAAATGTTAAATGATCTGCCCAGGGTCACATAGGTAATAATCGTCAAAGGCAGAATTTCAGTCCTTCCTCTGAACCATTTGTGACCTGCCCAGTTCTACTAAAGTCTTCCAGGAACTGGGACATCTACATCCCCTTCTAGAAACATTCTGACTCCTGCTCCTACCCTCTTTTGTCCTAGTCCAAGATTAGATAATTCCCTTTTCCCTTAGTTCAGCCAGGAAAAAAGCTGGAATTTTTCAAGAGGGTTTTTGCTAGGAAACTAAGGAGAAATAAAATAAAGTCCAAAAGCACAGAATGATGAATTTACAGGGCACATACTTCTTATCCCGAGATAACTGAAGACTAAGCACAGATTGGCTTAGTTGGCCCAACTTATGGAGCACTCATCGTCTGTTCTTATTTTCCCCTTCAGCTCTGTCTGACAGCTCTCTGCTCTTTAGGACAGTATTGTTCCTTCATTTCTTGCCCTATTCTAGCGCCTGAACCTACTCTCACTAAGGACCATGTGACTTTAAAGGCAAATGTTACCATTCCCTGAATTTCTTTGCATTATTTCAGCTATCTCTAACAGCCTGCATAAGATTGTCCCCTCTTCTTAGCTTCCTCTTGCTCACACTTCTCACTAAAATTTTTTCCTGTCTTATGGAGGCTTCCTGCTGTCAGCTAATGCGCAGGGTAGCCTGAGGTGACTCACACACCCAGAGCCCAAAGCTGATCACGGCTTTCTCTCTTTCACCTCCATCTCTAGGTTTTCTTTGACAATCTGCACAGACACTTGCTCCCCCCCAAGGAAGTGGCTATTGGTAGCGTTGTGGGGCAGGCAATGGGTCAGAGTTATGAAGGTGAGAAGGGAGAAGGGGTGGCCATTGCGCGAGGGGAGTACAAAGACATTTTCTCTGATAGCAAAACATTATATAACCAGTACATTTGAGTAGAAAAGCTGACAAAATCATTGCTGAGGGATATTCTGCTGAGTGCTAGAGGGAGGGGAGGGGTAGAAAGACGCAGGTAAAATCTGAACACACACAGCAAGACAATGTGTCTGCAAGGGGTGCCAGGGTGTTTGGCCTTTTCTGTAAGCCAGCATACTCTGCTGGTCCACATACTGGTAGAGAGCAGGTCCTGTATGCATCCCCCTCAGGGTATCTCCTGGGTCTGTCATGAAGCTGGCATATTGCTCAAGAGTCTGGGCACAGTTGGCACCTTTTGAGGGTAGTCTGTGATGACTGTGCTTTCAGGTGCACAGAAAATGAAAATCTGTTAGAATTACTGGAGACTTCTACCTCTGTTTGGGCGTGTGGACCTAAAAGAGGGACCCCCAAATCTATGGCTGTTGTTGTTGTCATTTTCAAAGGTTTAGATTTTAAATGAGACCTGACTTTGAGTCTAGGTATTACCCATTAACAATAGATGATTTGTGGCAAATCACTTCCTCTAACCTTGGTTTCTTATCTGCAAAATGAGACAATAATAACTATAAAACTTATTTCAGAGACTTAATGTTATATATCTTGAGTATTCCTAGAAATTTACATGTTGCCTCCCCTATTAGTAAGTTAGATCCTCAAGGACAAGGGCTGTTTTTACCTTTCTTTATATCTGTGGTGCTTAGCACATTACCTGGCATTAATAAGTATAAATACATGTTTGTTGATTGACTGATTGATTGGATTGGCTTAGATTTATCTTTGGTAGGGACTTTATAGACTATCTGATTCAACTCCTTCATTTACAGAGACCCAGAGAGTCAAGTGACTTACTCAAAGACACACATGTCACACATAATAGAGTCAAGATCCTAATCCAGGTCCAAGACTCAAAATCCAGTGCTTTCTGTGATACTATACTGTTAATAAATGTTCAATACTTTGCATCTGCAAAAATTTAGCAAATGAGTTACTATTCCAGTTGTATAATAGAAAAAACACTCTGTGAATATAACAACCATAGATAGTTTCTACCAACATTGAGACAATATGCAGGTATGCATATATGTATGTGTATATATATATATACATACATATATATATACACACACATATACATATATATTTATATATGTATGTATAGTAATAGTAGTGGTAGTAGGAATATATGGGATGTTCAGGGAGGACTAGCACCTCTGCTTCAAGGGTTAACTGAGCCCTTTTCACAGCTGCTCATTCATTTTTTGTGTCCATCTTCACTCAACTCTCACAAGTTGTAGCAAGTTGTAGCTCCAACAAGCTGTAGCACACGCAGCAGGTCACACCCTGGAAAAACTGTTTCAGCAGATGGACCAAAGCAGGTTGAGGCCTCAACTGACAGGCCTCAAACCAGTTGGTGAGTTAGGGGGGTGTCAACCCCAAGCATGTGAAGACTTCCCCTGGAGGAATGAGTAGATGAAAACAATCTGTTCCAACGGCCAAGAAGGTGGCAGAAGCAGGCACAGGCGCCATAGAGCACTTAGAGTTTGGTCAGATATCAAAGACACCAAGGTCATCCACTGCATTCTGGGCCATCGTCAGTCATCCTGATTTTCGTCCTGTCAATGGTCTTCCATGACTCAAGAAGAGAAAGCAAGGCTGACAACGTCGTATGACTCTGCCTCACTCAAATCCAATTCACACGCAAGTCAAGACATCATCCACGATGTCATCGGTTCTCTTTCAAAATGAAGGATGAACAGCAGTAGTAGTAATGATAATGTTTTAAGGTTTGCAAAGCACGTTACCTATAAGGAAACAGGCTAAGAGAGATTAAATGACAAGCCCAGGATCATATAGCTAGGAAGTGTCTGAGACAAGACTTAAATAAGTCTTCCTGACTCTATGTCTAGCACTCAATCCACTATGCCATCTAACTACCTCAAGGACCCATTCTGAGATACTGGGGAAGAGAATCATAGTCTCAAAAGGACAAATGTGCATGATGCCATCTCTAAAGCAGGACTTCTTCACCTCGTTTGTACCTTAGACCCCTTTGGCAGTCTGGTGAAGCCTATGGACCCATTCTCAGAATAATATCTTAAAGTGTATACAATAAAACACATAGCATTGTGAAGTAAACCAATTATACTGGATATAATTGTAAAAGTATTGAAAGGGCAAGCTTACAGACCATAAGTTAAGAACCTCTGCTCTGGATCCTCAAGATCTTCCTAAATCACCTCTTGGTTATCAGCGGATATAATTGGTAGTTTCAGTCAGGGTTAGCCTTAGGCAATATTGTGGTAAAGTTAATCCCCTGATAGAATATAAGCTTCTTGCTGGAAAAGATGGTTTCATTTTTTTTTTGTCCTTGTATCCCCTGGCACTGTGGTACATGCTTAGTAGCTGCTTGTTAATTGATTGATTTATTATCTTCAATATTTTTCCACTTTCTCCATAGAGTACTTAGTACTTTTTGAATCACTCCCCCTGCTACCTAGAACTGCACCACTTTCTCTTCCCACCCACCTCTTTAAATACTCCAAACTCTGAATTTCTCTTTTCTTACAACTCAAAACCCCAAACCAAAATGTGTTCCCAGCTGAGTTTATATATTTTTAAAATTCAATTTTATTTTATTTTCAGTTCCAAATTCCATCTCTCCCTTCCCCAATCCCTTCCTACATTTTTAAAATATGACAAATTCATTCAAATGGAGCTATTAATGAACAATAACATCTAGAAGTATTTCTTCTCCAAGGACTTAAGGTTTTTAAAGGACACACTCCATAGTATGTTATGGTAGAATTTCAGCATCAGCAATGAGTCTCTGGGGAAGAGATGGGAAGGGCAGGCAGAAGTATCTTCTCAGAGCCTCTCAATGAACACTTTTTCTGACAGCCTGAAGCTACTCCAAGGGCATAAATCCTTGATAGAATCATGGAATGAAAGATCTAGAAGGAACCTTGGAGATCATATGGTCTAGTCACTTCATTTTACAAATGGGGAAACTGAAACCCAGTGAGAAGAAATGACTTGTCCTCCATCCTGCAATTCATTAGTGACAAAGCCAGAATTAGAACCTTTCCTGGCTTTTCAGTACCGTCATGGTAGTGAGTTCTATAAACCTGTGATACCTGGGAAAGAACACAGGATTTAGAGGTAAAGGGTTTGGGTTTAAGTGTCGGTTTCTGCAACATACTCTCTGTTACCCTGGTGAAGTCCCTTTCCCTCTCAAAGTTAAAGTTCCTTTAGAGGGAGGCAGTGGGGGTACCATGGAAAATGTATTGGCTCTGGAGTCAGAGGAACTGGGTTCAAATCTCTCTTTAAGTGTTTTACCTGTTAGACCTTGAGCTAAACATTTTACTCTCAGGTTCCTAGTTTGTTTATCTGTAAAATGAGGGGAAGCAAGAAAGAAAATAATCATTTATTAAGTGCCGACTATGTGTCAGGCACTATGTTAAGCACTTTACAAATATTATCTCATTTGATCCTCACAAAAATCCTGGGAGGTAAGATGTTATTATTATCTACATTTTACAGTTGAGGAAACTGAGGCAGATAGAGTCAGTGACTTGCACAAGATGACACAAATAGTGAGTATCTGGGGTCTCATTTGAACTCAGATTTTCCTCACTCCAGGCCCAGTTCTCTATCTACTGTGCCACTAGGGGTCAGATTAAATATCTGTCCAATGAACTTATGATCCGTAAAAAATGAGAGAATTGGACTCAGTACTATCTAAGACTCCCTTCATCTCAAAAGCTCTGACCATATGACATGTGGAGGCCTAAAGCATCCCAGTAGGTGCCCCCCTTTCCGTCCTTTACAGCATCTCCCCTTTTCCTCCTATGAGCCCCAGAGGTCAGGGACTCCTTTGCAGTGCAGTAAGACCTCACTATCCCAAAGCAGGCTATTCAGTTTCCTAGAAAGTGTTGTTAGAGAGAGCAGAAGGTCAAGGAACCTGGGAATGGAAAGCATGATTAGCCTCATATCATTCTTGAAGGTTGTTTTCCTAAAAGTCTTGCTAGCTAATGAATCTATAACCTCATCTGGATGCTGAGGGGTTTGCCTGGGAATTCCAAGGAGAATATTCTCATAAATATTTTGTTACAGTCTTATTTTGTAATCATAAACATGAAGGAAAATAAAACCCAGTGGCATATCTGAGTCAAAGCAGCTCAGCTTTGTATACATTCTCACATTTATCTTAAGTTGAAAAAATATTATGTTCTCTCCTTCACCTCTCCTCAATAGATGCCCCTCTCCTCCCACCCCCACTAAAAAAAAAATGATTTAACAGCAGAACTACAGTTTCCAGGGCTAATAGTGGTGTTTCAGTCAATTCCTATCATCTAAAAGGGAAATTTAGATTCAGCATGTCCACATGAATCTTCCTTCCCAGAGAAAACGAGAAAGAAGATCCATTGTACTTTATTAAAAGAGGGCCTGGGGAAGGCATTTGTTTGGCCACAGCTGTGATTTTATTTGTAGTGTGTTGTGTCCTCAGGATACCCCATGTGAAGGACCTGAAAGCTAGCTGATGACAGTGATATGTAGCATTGATTGGCTGCCAAGTGCAGTCATGATTGTAATCTTTCTAGAGAATTTGTTAAAAAACAGTAAAAGGAGTCAAGAGAAAATAAGAATGACTTTAAGAGACACTAGGGCTAGGCAGTGGGGTGTAGTGGTTCCAATGACTGGCTAGGAGTCAGGAAGACCTAGATTCACATCCCAATTCTGACACTAACTAGTTGTGCGGCCTTGCACACCCCATTTAACCTCTCTTAGATTCAAGTAGCTCTATAAGATTTAGCTATGAAGAAACGGATGCAAGGTAGCATGGTTCAGTGGAAAGTGTACCGACTCTGAAATCAGGGGAACTGGGTTCAAATTCTGCCTCTAATGCTTATAACTTCTATCACTTTGGACAAGTCAATAAATCTTTCTGGGCCTCAAGATCTCTTTGTAAGTCCCAAAGAGTAATACAATGTCCTACTCATAGCGGAGAATCAATATATATTAGCCAATGATTAATTCGCTTTTTTTAGGCTATACATATGTAATCATATTAAACATATTTTCATGTTAGCCATGTTGTAAAAGAAGAATCAGAACAAAAGGGAAAAACCACAAAAAAAAAAAACAACAAAAAGAGAAAATAGTATTCTTCAATCTGCATTCAGACTCCATTGTTCTTCCTCTAGATGTGGATAGCATTTTCCATCATGAATCTTTTGGAATTGTCTTAGATCCTTGCATTGCTGAAAAGAGCTAAGTCTACCAAAGTTGGTCATCACACAATGTTGATGTTACTGTGTACAATATTCTCTTGGCTCTGTTCACTTCACTCAGCATAAGTTCATGTAGGTCTTTCCAGGTATTTCTGAAATCCTCCTGCTCATCCTTTTTTATGGAACAAATACATTCCATTATGTTCAGCCATTCCCCAGTTGATGGGCACCCCCTCAATTTCCAATTCTTTACCACTGCAAAAAGAGCTGCCAGAAATATTTTTTGTACATATGGGTCCTTTTTCCTTTTTTATGATCTCTTTGGGACACAGACCTTGGTCTTGCTGGTATGCACAGTTTGATAGCTCTTTGGGCATAGTTCCAAATTGCTCTCCAGAATGGTTGGATCAGTTCACAACTCCACTAACAATGCATTAGTATTCCAGTCTTTCCACATCTTCTCCAACATTTATCATTTTCCTGTTTTGTCATGTTAGTCAATCTGATAGGTGTGATGTGGTAGCTCAGAGTTGTTTTAATTTGCATTTCTCTAATCAATAGTGATTTAGAGCATTTTTTCATATAACTATAGATAGCTTTAATTTCTGCCTTTTCATCTGGTGATTAATTCTTGCAAAAGACAATAACAAAGACAATAAATCATCTGCCTAACCCTCCCCAAAAAACAAACAAATAAAACTCCAAGCTAAGTCTTCTGTTTCAGGAGCACTGAATATCTGTGGAAACACCGGTATCAAGACCTAATAGAATGAAATTATTGCATATACTATTGAGAAATTCTAACTGGTAGATGAAGGTTAAGTATCATCTCTGCACAGACTTCTCCAAATACTCATTCTCTTAGCTTTCTGCCACTGGCTTCAGGCCAGATTTGTGCTTGGGAAGCATAGTGCTACAGGCCTGTTTTGGTTCATTTTTAAAAATTGCCAGAGTTCCATTCATTTGCATATTATTTTGCATACATTTGCATACAGACCACAAGGAAACCTCCCCTTAAGTCATAAAAATGAGCTATAGTAATTGCACTGAAGCAATTCAGCCCACACTCCTTCTTCATGCACTGAAACAGGTTTTTAAGATGATCAGTTGAAGCTTAGTTGGAGATTGTAAGAGAATATTGTACTGCAAAGAACAAGCATTTACACACACACACACAACACACACACACACACATGCACACAAACATATACACACACACTTTTTTCATATGTCATTGTACTATCTCCTTCATTCTTGGAATATGATCTGCCCAAGGACAGTTTCTACATGTCTTATATACATGGGGGATCCCTAAAGGCAAAAGATTGTCGTGTCCATTTGGCTGGGTGTACCCCATCTACAGTATGTAATTAAGAAACATGCTAAGCACTTGCTCTCCTTCCAAGAAAAACAAAGAAGACATGGGAATATAGTATATCAAGAGAGGTTTGGCTAGACATAACTTAAAAAATAGATGACCAAAAGGATTTACGAAATGGAAGGCATGGAGATGTTTTGTAAACAGAATTTGTGTCTGCTCTTAAGTGTATGTTGTCTGGAGGCAAGAGGCTAGACCAAATGGCCTCTTGAGGTATACCCCAAGTTCTTCTTGCCTTGAACTCTGACTCTGGGATTCTCTACACACAGTTTGATTAGGTAGTTCAAATATTTATTAATATACTCAATTGTATACAGTATTGTGATAAATATTGGGAAGAAACAAAATTTGGATGAGTCACTAGTACCTAGCCTCATAGAACTGACATTCTTATAAAAGAAAACACATTCATCTCAATTGCTATAACATACAACATTTCATGTTAAGTTAATTAGCAAGATGAACTAAGTATAGTGGATGATTTCACTGGACTGGGTGCTCTGGCATCCCTAACTCCCCATATTCACATCCTAAAAGCCAAAGGTGTTTTAAGCAAGAAAACACTTGGCCAAACACTTGATCAAAAAAGGTGCAAGCTATTTGGAAAAATTTTAAGGGGGGAACATCTGAGGCTGTTTTTTGCTTGAAAAAAAAAACATTGTAATTGTCTATCCAGTTGATTCTTTGCCTGATCTCGTTTATCTCTCATTCCCTAACCATTCTTGTCCCCAAGGCTCTATCCTGAGATTTGTTTTCTTCTTTCTATAGTCTCTTTCTTGGTATACATATGTATGTGTGTATATATACATATATATATATATATATATGTATATATATTCTTTCACACATCCACTATTTGAGTTAATGATCTCATCAGCTCTCATGTATTCAATTTCCATGTCTATGTAGATAATTCCCAAATTTCTATACTTACCCATAGTCTCTCTATAGAACTCCAGTCCTAAATCATCAATTTCCTTTAGTTGTTCTCATACTGGATGTTCTAAAGGCATCTCAAACTCAGCAAAACAGAACTCACTATCTTTACTTCAAACCCTTCCTGTAACTGTCGAGGGCACCACCATGTTATCTATGACCCAGGCTCACAGCCGACCTAGCATATTCAGCTTCTCATTTGCCACACATTTCCAACTGGTTCTCACATCCTATTGTTTCTACATTTACTGAATCACGCCTATATATCTCTTTATCTTCACTCACATAGATATCATGCTAGTACCCTCATCATCTCTCAACTGGACTACTGCTATAACCTTCTAATTCATTGCTTTGCCTCAAGTCTTTCCTCACTACAATCCATCTTCCATTTAGCGGCCAAAATGACTTTTCTAAAGCAGTGTGTTACACACAAACTCTACTCAATAAAGTCCAGAGGATTTCCATTAACTTTAGGATAAAATATACACAGAAGGCCCAGTGTACTATGGTGCACAGAGTCATGAAGAAATGGATGTGACTGAACAACTGAACAAAAAAAAATTTAACTCCTCAGTTTGCCATTTAAAGTTCTTTATGACTTGGCTCTTTGCTACCTTTCCAGTCTTCTTACACTTTACTTCCCTCCACACACTCTATTTGTTGCACCTCACATAGGATACCTGACCTCCCAGATTCGTGTCTCTGAGCTCAGGCTACCTCACATTTGGAATGTTCTCCCTCCTCACCGCCACCTCTCAACTTCCTTACCTTTTTTCAAGACTCAGTCTGAAGGGGAGTTATTCTTGAGCTTGTGTTCTTTGCCTACTCAAGTTTTTATTGGTGGTGTTGTTTGTTCATTGCAGTCATGTCCAACTCTTTGTGACCCCATTTGGGGTTTTCTTGGCAAAAATGCTGGAGTGATTTGCCATTTCCTTTTCCAGTTCGTTGGAAACTGAGATCAACAGGGTTAAGTGACTTGCCCAGGGTCACTAGGAAATGTCTGAGGCCAGACTTGCACTCAAGTCTTCCTAACTCCAGGCTCAGTTTTCTGTCCACTGCACCACCTAGCTGCCCTTTTCCCTTCCTACCAAGCAGAAAAATATATGGAATTAACATTGTATTTGCAAACTACACTTTCCCCCCGTTTGTCGCCCTGGTAGGTCTAGTCCTATAGTCTTTTCTCAACTGGGTTATCCAGACCTTAATCAGTAACCAGAAAGGAAGTCAGTCAGAAAGGAAATCAGTAACCAGAAAGGAATGAATTCTTGGGGCCACATGAAGTCACTAGTCAAGTACAGCAGACTATGGTTCAAGAAAGGTAATAAAAGAAGGGAGGCAGTAGGGTGTGGTGCTGACAATGCTGGGACCAGAATTGTTGGCTGAAAGCACTGTTATGTGTCGTCTTTGAAACAGGCCAGCCCATGACTGCCTGTGTCACCTAAAATGCCCTTGCATCTAGGTGCAGGAGCATGTACACCTTTTCTTTCCTTAACCCCTCTGAACCTTTTTCCCTTCCTTGCAAATAGCAGCTGTAGGACTCATTTTTTAATGAGCAATTTTAGCTTGAAGAAAGAGCAAAGATATCAGGAACTGCAAATGAGCGGACATGATATATATTTTAAGATACCTGAAAGGCTCTTACATGGCACAAGGATTCAACTTGTTATGCTTGGCCTCTGAGGGCAGAACAAGGAGCAATGGGTGGAAATTGCACAGAGGCAAATTCAGACTTGAAGGCAGGAAAACCTTCCAAAAAGTAGAATGGGCTGCTTGTGGAGGGAATGGCTTCCCCCTCACTCAAAGTTTTCAAGCAAGCAGTGGATGGACAGGTAGTGCAAAGGACACTCTTGGTTATACCAGGAATTCTCTAATTGAGGGGCCTTCCTATTTCTATTGTATTTAAATCCTGAAGACATTATCATCATCATCATCATCATGACTACCACTACCACCACACTAGCAACAGCAACAATAACACTCCTTTCCATTTATGTAAACTTTTTCTTTTTAAAAGTAGATTTTTATTGATATCTTTTGTCTTTAATATTACCTAGACATCCCCCTGTAGTCCTCCTCTTAGAGAGCCACATATGCATATATAATATATGTGTATGCATATATGTACACACACACACACATATATATATTATATATATATATAAGTTTTTTAAGAAAAAGAGGGAGAGAAAAACATTCAATGAAGCCAATTAATACATTAAAAAAAATCTAACTTTGTATGTGATGTTCTGCAGCTATGGACTCACCCTCCAATCCAATCCCACTCTAACCCCAGGCCAGAAGAGGAATGGGGTGAAATGCCTTTTTATTATTTCCTCTTTGGGGACAAGGTTATTCTTTGTAGTTTTTCAACATAAATTTTGTTTTATTTTGTGGTTGTTATGATCTCCATTTATATTGTGAAATCATAATGATTCTTCTGCTTCCCACCTCCCCCCACCAGGAGCTCTGTTTATTTTACTTTGCATCAGTTCATGGCAGTATTTTCTTGCTTCTCTATACTCATCAGGTTCATCATGTGTTACAGCATAACACAGTAATGTTCCATTCCATCCATATTACACAATTTGTTTAGCCATTCCTCTATTAATGGACATCTACTTATTTTGTTTCCATTTCTTTGCTACTATATAAACCTTTTCAAAGCACTTCTACTTTTGTAATCCTGTTTTATCTCACAGCATGCATGCCCTATTGACTCAGATAGGAAATGGGATATTTTGACTGAACTCATAGAAAGATAATAACTTCAAATAGGGAATTTCCTGGCTCTTTGAATTGAGTTGCATATTTATTGTAAAACTGTTGTTTTGTTGCTGTATTTTTTTTTCAGTTTCCTTATATAACACATTTGCTCTTGAGTAAATATTGATTCTCTTATAGTCAGTGTTAGTGGTTTAAGATCCAGAAAAATAATCAGCCCGGTAATCAGACCTGCTTCAGTGCATGAAAGTGAGTGTGTCTGCATTAGCCTCTCTAGACAGAAGGGAGGGGGACTGAACGCGTGGGCTAGAGACATCCCAATCACCACTAGTGCAACTGCAGGCTTAAACTGTTCCTTTGCTTGTTTGTTTTTCAGATGCTCTCAATGGGGGAAATACACATTTATTTCTTTAAAAATAAATTTGTATTTATATCTTCTGTTTTTATGTCAGCTACATTTCCTAATATATATCCTTCCTAGAGAGACATCCCTAACAATAACAATAAATAAGAAGAAGAAGAAAAAGAGGAGGGAGTTGCAAACCTGACATTCTAATCAATTTTCCACAAACCATTCTTTCTACCCATGCAAAGAAGCAGAAGGGGTGGGAGAAGTGCCATCTCATGTCTCTTCTTTAGGACTTGGCCACTATAATTTTACAATATTCAGTTTCAGGGTTTTTTGTTTGTTTTGCTATTTTTGTTTTTTCCCTTTACATTGCTGCAATCATTGATTATGCTGTTTTCCTGGTTCTGTTTAGCTCATTTTGCATCAGTTCATTTTTCTTTCCTTTCTTCTTGTTTATCATATTCACGACTTCTCATAGCATTGTAATATTTCATTACTTTTATGTGCCATAATTTGTTTAGATATTTCCCAAACAAAAGTTACCTACTTTGTTTTCAGTTCTTTGCTACTACAAAAAGTGATGCTATAAATATTACGGTGTATAGGGAGCCTTTCTTTTTGTCATTGACCCCTCTTGAGAATACATGACCGGTATAAACACATTTTTGGAACTAATTTATATGAGTGTATAGCACACTTAAATCCTGTATTAATCTCCCACTGTGTCATGGATGTGACTTTGCATTCTTAAAACCTATACAAGGGAGACACAACCTCTGAAGACCCGGAAAGAATTGAAGCAACAAGCAACTAAACCAGTCAAGTTCAGAGAGGCTACTGCCAGAACATTGGTGAGGAATTTGTTTGGCCACCATACCTTATGAAATTGCACTTTTAGATACCTTCTATTCCAAATCAAAATAATGCAATATAGATTATCAGATTTACCCTTTTAAATGTTGGTTACCTCATCTGAGCCAGATCTATAACTAGGGTGGGGCAATGGGTTCTGACCCAAGAGTGCTGAAATTTAGAGAGGACTGACAGAAGTTATAATTCTCTAGTAGGATGGGAACAATTATGTGGATGTGGATGTGAGTTTGGGGGAATTAGCATAAGGATAATAGATAAGTGCTAGTCATGACTCTGTCCTCAACCAACATCTTTACTGCTATACCAATCAGATATAGCGTACACCTGTAGGTTTCTAATTTTTTGGGGGTCTGGGATCAATGCCTGTGAGCCCACTCCCGCCCACACCAAACAGGTAGAATATAACAAGAGCTGAACACCCTGAGTGTTACTCACTTATTTTTACTGCTATTTGGCCTCTCAGACTCTGAACCCTGTTTGTTTGGATCAAAAATGATCCTATAATCTAACCAATATGATGACTAGTTTATACATTTGGCCTCAAAGGATCGTGTAAGGCACAAAGGAGAGCCTTTTTAATTTTTAAAATTTTTATTATTTAAAAGTTTTTCTTAATCAATATTGTTGTTTCTATATCATCTTCATCTCTAAATATATCCCTTTCCCCTCCCCTACACAGAGAGCCACACATTATTAAAAATAATAATAATAATAAAGAGAAGGGGAAAAAGGCAGTTCAACAAAACTAATCAACATTTTAACTGAGTCTGGCAGTATATATAATGCTCCTCACTTATAGCCATGATGATGTGTTTTCTCATCTCTTCTTTGAGAACAAGCTTGGTCATTGTAATTATAAGGTGTCTAGTTCTGTGGTTTCCATTTACATTGTTGTTGTCTGTATGTATGTGATTGTGCTTACTTCATTTTACATCAGCTTATATAAGTCTTCCTATTATTCTTTAAAGCACATATCTTTTGTTTCTTTTGGAGAATTAATGTTTCATTACATTCATGTACCACAATTTATTTAGCCACTCCCCATTCTATGACAATCTACTTCGTTCCAGTCTTTCCTACCACAAAAAGTGGAAGGCATACTTGCTATGCTATGACTATTTTGATGTATATAGGATCTTTCTGACTTTGATTTCTTAGAGGATATAATCATGGGATCTCTGGGTCAAAGGATATGAACATTTTTATCATTTTAAATATAATTCCAATTTTAAATATAATTCCAAATTTCTTTCTAGAATGGTTGGAACAATTCGTAATTTTACTTGTCTCTCCACAGCCCCTCCTCTATTCACCCCATCCTTTTTTATTCTCCTGTCTTAAATACATTAGCATTACTCTCTTCTGACTACTCTTCAGTCTTCCTTCTCCTGTTCCCTAAGTATGGATATTCTTTCCTTCCCCTAAGAACACTGCTCTGTTCTTAATCCTGAACTTTAATGATTAGTCCCAAATTTACATTGCCATCTTTATCTCTTTCCAGAGTTTTAAATGTATATTTCTAACTACCTGATGCATAATTCCACTAGGACACCCCATTAGTTCAAATTCAAAATGTCCAAAACTAAACTGATCTTTCTTCCCAAACCTGTCCCTTCTACTAAATTTCCAGTTTCTGTTGATAGTACTATCATCTTCTGTTACCCAGATTCAAAGGCAATCGAGTCATCTTTGGTTCTCCCCTCTCTCACCTGGCACATCCAATTAGTTGAAAAATCTTGTCAAATCTATCTCCATATCCTTCACATTTGTCCTATTCTCTTTATTCCCATTGAAACCACTTATCTGAGGTCCTCATTATCTCTCACCTCAGCTATAGTAATAGCTTTCTTAACTGGTCTCCATGCTTCCTTCCCATCTCTGCCTTCTCTGATTCACATTGTTAGTAAAGTAATCTTCCCGATGTGCATATTTGATGATTCACCCCCTTGATCAAAGGTTTCCAGTGCCTTTTGTTGCTGCTAGGAAGGGGAAAATAAACGTATTCTGGCATTCAAAGCCTTCCGCAATCTGGGTTCAAGTTCCCCTTCTACCACTATTCCATATTACCATAGCTGCTCTCCTTCCCACACTCTACTCCAGTCAGATTTGGACTACTTAACATTCTTTAGTATCATTCTGCTCCCTCCTGGCTATGAGTATTTGCATGTACCATCCACCATCCCTATTGAAATCCTCTTATTCCTAAAGAACCCAGCTTAGATGCCACCTTCTCTATGAAACTTTCACTGATCTCTCTAAACAGAAACAATTATTTGATTCTGGAATCTCTCTGACTACTCAATTTATCCTTTCTTTGGACTTATCATGTTCTAACTTTGATTCTAGTTATCTGTATATGTGTATCACTTTGGGACCCAAACTTGTATTTCATTGGTATGGGAAATTCCCCATGGGGAAATTCTCTCAGCAGCTACTTGGCAAAATACAGTCTTAGAAAAGGTTAAGTACTCTTGCCTAGGGTCACACAGCCAATAAGATTCAGAATGGGGACTAGAAACCAGATCATCCAGATCTAGGTTGTCTCTTTGTCTATTAAGCTATACAAGTTCTTGTATATGTCTTCACCTCTCTTATCTGATAATCAGTTCCTAAAGGTGTGGGGGAAGGTGTGGAGAACTGGGTGTTTTTATTTTCTTTTTCTAATTTTCAAACACCTAGTGCTTAGAACTATATTTGGTGCCTAGTGGTTACTTGGTAAACATTTTTTTTTCAAATTGAATTAAAAATATCTTATCGCAAGGAAGAATTATCTAAATGTGAGTCATGGGTGAACTCTTGAAAGCTGAGTGTAAAAAGTGAAAATTTACTACATGTTAGCTCCATCTACAGAAATATCATCATGTACAAACCACATGGGACATGACTCAGCATCCCTCTTACTCATTCCTTTGCCAACATGGGTAATAAAAATAATTCTAAGTTTATATAACATTCAATGACAATGAGCAAATACTTCATTCTCAATTATTCAGATATTCATATTCCTGAAACTCCTCTGAATTATGCCAGGCCTCTCCACTATTCCATGCCGCCTCCAACCTACCTTCTGATTATAGAGGGCCTGCAGCAAAAGGTCATGTTTTTCACTGATCTCTGTAAGTCTACAGTGCCCAGCTAGCTGGAGGATACTCACTGCCTGAATAGATTATAGGAAAATAACAGCTCACTGTTAGTTCCCACTCTCTCGCCCACTACAGTAACTACAACCCTGAGAATGATCATCTAAATATAGGGGATCATACAAAAAAGACATACAAGGCTTGTTCCAGGTACATTGGTGAAACCTCCAAAGTTTATCATAAAGTTCCCAGTTTCCTTGTTCTATCCCCCTTTTCTCTCCTTCCCCCTCTAGAGTTAGGGCTCTGGAGTTTTCTTCAAGCATATCTCTTTCTCAATTTCAAAAGAAGTTCTTAGGAAACATTCTATTAGTCATCTTTACTTTAATATGAATGGAAAAATCTATATCTCCATTTTCATTCTAAGCCTAATTATGAATTAGCTCAATATCTAAGGGATTTCAGCTATTAGTGAGTAGATGGGGAAAGTATTTAGAGAAGAAGTATTTCTCAATGCCCTGAAATCACACTGAAATCATATAGACCTGTGTTCTAACCCTGGTCCTGCCATTTGATAGCTATATGATCATGGACAAATCACTTAACCTCTATCAGTCTCAGTTTCCTCATCTATAAACTGGGGAGTGATTATAATAATGCCTACACTGCTTTATCTGAAAGAGTTGCTGTGAGGCTCAAAGAAAATGATCTATATGAAAATGCTTTGTACCCAAGAGCACTATAGCTATGTGTACACAATTATCATGCCTCTCATAGATGTTAGAGCACTGGGGGAAAAGCAAATTAATATTTTCAAAATAATTTATTTCTAAGTGAGTAATTAGCCCATGGACCCTATCTGGCAGTGTGCAGATTTAAAGATTGCATCAGACATCTCAAATCAGCACTGATGCCGGGGAGAAGAAGGTCAGAAGTAATAGAGTGTTGTACCAACCAGGACCATGAGACAGATTTATATTTGTCATGCACGGGAGAAATCCCTGACCCCTTGTCAGGTGAAATCTCTCCTTTTCTTTGGAGGGGGATAAGGTTGGCTCATTCCTTCTCATGACTCAGTCTCCAAGGGGAGTTTGTGCTTCACAGCACTGATTCCCCTGGGGTTCCTGCTGCTATGGATTCATTTCCACATTTTTTTAAAATGGAAACTTTCTTGTTCCTTGGATACCTGGGGACCAACTTTGGCTGCAACAAGATGGAGAAAGGGATGTAGTTTTTGGTAAGATGTTCAGTACATCTGAATATAAGGATAATGACAAAATCTTACATTTTTATGATGCTAACAGTCTTCAATATGGCTTCACATCTACTATCTCATTTTATCCTTACAACAACTTTGAGAGGAAAGATATGACAGAAATAATTCCACTTTTGGTTTACAGGAACTGGGTTCAATCCTGGGGATAAAAATGTATATGTATGTATACGTGTGTGATGCATATATATATATATGTATATGTATGGTGTGTGTATGTATATATGTGATATGTATATGTGTGTGAGTACACATACCATATAATATGATCTTTATTTCATTCCACAGAAAGTGTGTCATCCCCCCCCAAAAAATAAACCCTAAAAGGACTCTTCCTACAAAACAGATATGGAGAGTAGGAACAGGAATAGACCTAGGCATTTTAACTCTTTTAAAAGATGAGGCCTTTCTTTGAGACTGATTATGCTTTTTTTTTTATTTTTCATTTTCTTTATTTCATTTTTGTCTTTCATTCAAGTCTTCTTGTACAAAATGACTAATATGGAAATATTTTACATAATTGCACATGTATAACCTATATCTGACTGCTTACCATCTCAAAGAGTGGGGAGGGGAGGGGAGGAAAGGAAGAAGGGATAGAATTTGCAACTGAAAACTTTAAATAAAAAGGTTAAAAACTTTTAAAAAATAATTTTAAAACTCCAAAAAAAATCTAGTCATAGGAAAGCATCTGAAAACATAAGCAACATTCCACACATTTGACTTGTTCCTCTGCCAAGAATTTGGCATCTTTCTTCATCTCTCTTTTGGAAACCATATTGGTTCTTTGTAACTTTGGACCATTCTCTTCTATTTTATTTTGTGATTATTTTTTTCCATTGACTTTGGTGGTGGCCCAGAGATGTTAACAGAATTTTACATGTAGTCTGTGAATACCCAGAGACCCACAAAGCAGGCCAGAGACAGGAGTGCCTGTGCTTTCTTAATAGGTGTGAATATTTCCATTGATCGCTCATCTGGGACTTTGATCATATGCCTTGATGAGGTTCACAGCACCCTTGGCCTGGTATGTGTTGACCCAATCACACATCTTTTAGGATGATTTATTAATTGGGGGGCAGGTAAAGTGGATGGTGCTTCAATTGGGTCATGGCTATCATGTATCTGAGCCTACTCAAGGACTATGAAAGAATAGAGGGGCAAGACTTAGAGAAAGAGCCGAGTACGGACAGAGATCATACTCAGACAAAGACCATAATCTCTGCTTATCCACCCAGCCCTCCCCAGCAAAAATCTGTTCCTTAGAAAGCCAATTGTAAAGTTCGTAGCCCCACAAATGCAACCATCAAAAGGGAAATCACATGGCCCCAGGAAAAGAGGGAAACAAATGGACTAAAAGATTACAGTGGCCAGAGCAGTAGTGTAGAAATGAGAACTCCTAGACCCAGATTTCTGGAGGGAAGAGAAGAGTTCTATGAAGAGTTCTTGTCCTCTTGGAGATGAGAGGAACAACTACAGGTCTCAGCAGCTGGAGGAGCAATAAAGGACAGAACTACAAAGTACAGTAGCAATCTTCACTTTTTTGTCCACCAGCACTACGAGTTACTCAGGTTAGATAAGTCCTATAGAAAGGGAATGGACTCCACAGCAACCCAAAGTGCAAAATTCCCTTTTGTGGAAGCTCTAAACCATAGAGGAACATTCTAAGTCTGGAGGACTTTGACAAATCTTTGTGGGGAAGGGAGTTGGGGTTCACCAGACTCTCTAGCCACCCCTAATGTGTTTCTTTTCTAGAGGAGCTCAATCACAGGGCAGCACTGGGGCCCATGTATATTCTGTATGTTTTTATATAAGTACTTGATGTCTGCCCCACTAGAATGTAGGCATGAAGGAATTGTTTCATTCTTTGTGTGCTTGGCACATGATAGGTACTGAATAAATATTTGCTAAAGGATAGGTTGACTCCTCCCAGTCATTCACCCTTGAGTGGCCAACCAGTTACCAAATTTCTGTCTTATCATTTCCACCTCCACAATCCCTCTCACACATATTTTAGGTTCTCATCGCTTCCCTCTAGATGAATGCAATATCCAGGACCCAGTCTTAGGTTTCTCTTTACTCCAATTCACCCTCCACACAACTGAAAAGGGATTTTTCCTAAAGTACAGATCTCCTGATGATGTTGCTCCCAACTCAGATTCCTATGGTTTTCTGTCACCTCTAGCATCAAATATAAATTTTTCTGTCTTTTCACAATCTGACCTAAAGCTATCTTTTCAGCCTAATTACATATTATTTCCATTCATACATTCTATGGTCGAGAGAAACCTTTCCGCGTAGATTAAATCAGCTCCTGGAATCAGGCTTTGCACTGGCCTGAAATGAATTCCCTCCTGTCCTCCATCTCCAAGAATCCTTAGTTTCCTTCAAAGTTAAACTCAATGCTACATTCTCAATGAAGCCTTTCCTGAGTCAAACCCATCTTTAAATACCATACCTGGTATTTAATATATATTATGCATACAAACACAAATGCATACACACATATACACATGTGTATGTGCATATTTGTGTGTACATATATATATGTATATACACATATATACAAATTATCCCTCCCAATTGAATATTAGCTCCTTAAGGACAGGTACTATTTCTCTGTTTTGTATCTCTCTGAGGCAGTTAGGAGGCACAGTGGATAGATGCTGAGACTTAGGAAAATGAGTTCAAATCCTTTCTCAGACTGTGTGACCTGGCAAAGTCATTTTACTTCTCTGAGCCTCAGTTTCCCCACTTATAAAATGGAAATAATAATGGCATCTGCCTCACAGGGTTGTTATGACGATCAAATGTGGCAAAATGTTTAAAGTATTTTGTAAACCTTTAAGTGGTCTTGAATGCTAGCTATTGTATCTACCACCTAGCCTGCTGGCAGTCACCTAGTAAATCCTTGCAAGTGTGTGTGTGTATGTGTGTGTGTGTGTGTGTATGTGTGTGTGTGTTTAGGAGGCAGTGGTGCATGGTACATAGAGTCAACCTTGTACTCAGGAAAATCAAGTGTCTGACATACATATGTGAGACCTTGGGCCCTAGACACTGAAATTGCCAAGCAGGTGCTTAATAAATGTTGACTTGTTGACTTGACTTGTGATCATAAGTTATAGAATATTTGTTGATATAAATGTAGAAGGAGGTTCCTCACTGAGATTCCTCTACATTGATCACATCATAAGTGCAGACCAAAATATACATATCTATGCATCTGGACAGCAAAAAAAAGAAAGAAAGAAAGAAAAAAAATGTAACAGTTTACAACCCTTCCCACCATTATCAAGGCAAAGTAGATAGAACTATCCCTGTTCCCTAACACACATCATTCTCAGGCTGCTCTTCACCCTTTTTTTTTTAACTCTTAGCTGAAGCTTAAAATCTCTCTTCTACCTCTAAATTCATGATGATGAGGATGATGATGACAATATTACTTTTTCCCTCCAAGATAACCTTTAATGGCAGCCTAATGTCACATATATAAACATGTTGTAAGGAAGGTAAGCTATATAATACAATATTCTTCAGGTTCTACATGGTTAGGGATGAACTGAATTTCATTCTAGGACTGGTTCAGACTTCAATGGGTTAAACATACATTTATTCAGTTATAAGGAATGATTCCTATTTCCTGATCCCCCTTAATGTTAGTGTCCTACCTCTATTTATATTCTCCAATTTAACCTACATGTATCTTGTCTGTGCATAGTTGTTTGCTGTCAATTCCATTAGATTATGGGCCCTTTGGGAGTAGAGACTATCTTTTGCCTTTCTTTATATTCTCAGGGGTTAGCACAGTACCTGGCACATGGTAGGCACTTAATAAATGTTTATTGACTGACTGCTCTTTCCTTTAGGGGATACCTATAGGACAAAATGTTTTGGGGATCAGGCAAAGTGACAAATTGTGTCTGAGTTCAGTTTGTTGCCCATACAATAACATCATCTATGAGGCCTGAATCCATCTGTTAAATAAGCAAACCTCATTTTTTCAGAGTCAATTTATGCACAGCTACTAACTTTCTGATCATTATTAGACATTAGCTAGTTGTCTGTACTTATCCAAAGTATGTATACTTTGTTACAGATGTGTGTGTGTGTGTGCTTGCACCAAAAGACTGTCTGAGAGAATGGATTGACTTATTTTTTTAAAGTAAGCAAAGAGTATTTAAGAAAAGCTGCTACTGATTTTCTGTGGTTCAAACCTCTCACTGACCTGTCTCTTCATTACTGCTCAGACTTTTTCCATTTTTTGAAATCTCTCTTCTTTGAGTAGGTGTCTGTGGGTCTTTTAATATCCATGTCTGAGTTGGTATAAAAAACCCTCAGAAAAGGTGTTTCTTTGGCCTCAGCACAACCTCTTTCCTGAATGCTTTTATATTTGTCTTCCCTCTCCCTATGAATAGGGCTTTACTAGAACATATGGAGCCCAACTTCTTTTTCTTCTTTGTTTTCTCCTTTGTTTGTCTTCTGATCTCTCATTTTCAATAAATAACCCCCATTTTCTTGTATTATAGCCTTCTAGTCTCATTCCTTCAATTTCCTTCATTTCACTGCCTTCTCCACCATTAAGAGAACCACTTCTCAAAGATTACCAGTGTGGAAAGGTATTGGAAACATAAGAGCCTCTGTCTAGGGAATGAAGAGGTATCTTCTACAAGAAATTTATTCCCAGAAATGTCAACAGTGGCATTATCATGACTATCAATTCTATGGGAATCAGTATAAATTAAAAACAACAAAAGCAACAACACTAACAAAACAGAAGTCAGAAAAGTCTTTTATTAGCAATACTAGGACATTGAGAACAAATTCCAAACCTCAACAAGTCCAGGTTTACACAATAGCCCAAGAGAATATGGGCTTGTTCTTTTTTTCTCCTCTTTTGAATTTTTTATTCTTGATCAAAGGGTTTCACCTACACAGGAGGAATTCATAGCAGAAAGCACCTGAAGGACCTGTTCACACTTACTGCTTTGCAGGACACAACCTTCCCCACTACCACTACCACCACTGTTTATAGGAATGTCAATATCCAGGAATTTATTTACAACTCCTAATAAATATTTTATGTGGTAGTAATGCCACTTGCCAAGCTTGCACTGTAACCTCAAATCTAAAGTGTTTCAGGAAAACAGTCGAAGAATGAAGCTTAAGCTGGTTCCTAAAGCAAACACATATGTAGCATTTTGTCAGATAGGGAGGGTTACAAAGTATAGCTGCTGTAATAAGGATGAGAGAAACCATAAAAAGGCTAAAAAGTGCAAACTATAGTTATTGCCAATGGGTGTTAGCTAATTTTAACAGAGGTCTGCCCGGCAGTAAGTCTTTGAGGCTCTAACCAAAATTTGCAACACTATACACCCAAAGCATCTAATTGTTAGAATTCCACATGAAACGGCTGTCTGACCCTACTTAGTGAACCTCACTATATTTCCCTGTAACATTTCATATTAGTCACAACTCTCTGCCTAATATTAAGCTTATTGTGTAAAGTTGGCATTAGCTTGCTTAGAATTGAGACATAGGGGATAATTTTGCATTGATATCTATATCTTTGCCACTAAAGTTCCATTCTGATGCTTCATTGAGGTAAAGAGTTAACCTCAAAGGTCACAGTAATAGAATAAAAACCTGGCAGAGTCTACCAATTTGGAGAAAAAAAAACATCAAGTATAATCGTGGCTGTCATGATGGAGGTCCCATCAAATAAACCATTAATCAGTGGTGTATAGAACATGTCTAAATACAGAAAGTTGTGACTCATTGCTTTAAAAAACATTGAAGCTAATTTTGAAATTATTCTTATTACATTTAAAAAGTGCAAGCTCCAAAATGAGTTAATTTTAAACACAGTGGGTTTATCTCACTGAGTTAACAATGAGAAAACAAATCATTGAAATCAATAAAAAAACTTTCATTGAGTTAAAAAATGGTCAACTGTTTTAAATAACAATTATTTTTTGTACTTAATAATAGGTGTTTTCTTTAATTGACTTCATTGTTTTACCATTTCCCTTAAGGTTTTCTTTGTACTCGAGTGTGCCAATGTACAAAAGGGCCAGTTTCTGCATAGGAGTTGTAGCACTCATACATTAGCTGTTGAACAGCCAGCCAAAACTCATCTAAACCCCATTAGCGTAAGTGGATCTGTCATTCACTGTAGTCTTTTGTGTACATTGCTCTTATTCTTAATTGTGAAGAAACAAAGACATGAACTCTATAGAGGCAATTTGTCATATGAGAACATGGGATCCTGAAAGAACTTGCTGATGTGATCTCGGAAACACCTTCAGCAATTTTTAAAGAGCCCTGGGGAATAGGTTTGAGTTAGCCAATGGATACCAGGACAAGGAATATGTCTAGCAAGCTGCACAGTGGCAGGGACCCTGGGCCCATGCAGTTGAAGTAACTCAGAAAAGGGGGAAAGAAGAACCAGAGAGGGGGGAGGGAATCTAGGCAAGAAAGGTCCATAGTTCGGGAGGGTAAAAGAAAAAAAATTAAAGAGCAGCATTGGTGAGGAGGTGATACCAGAGATGAGTTTTGTTGCTGAGGGAGATGCTTTTTTCCTCTCTTTGCTTTTATGCTAGGTTGGGCTTGAGGGCCACTGAGCCACTAACCAATAGCATAAGATTGAGAGTTGGAGGCATCTTAGACATTGTCAGTTCCAAGACTCATTCCCAGTCTCTTACAGATGAGAAACTGAAATCTTGAAACGTTAAAAAAAAAAAAAAAAAAAACTTGGTAAACACTAGAACCAGGATACAAATTCAAGTCTTGTGATTCCCAAATGCCATGGATTCAGAGGTCTTTGTATTGTCAGCAACAGGTAACTGTTGTGGTTACTTACCATAGAAGCTCAGCTGGAGCTGATGAGGATCAGGTGTTCACAATGAGCCTAAAGGCAGAGCTGATTATCTAAGGTTTTGTACTGGAAATAAAAATAATAACAACAACTGCAATAACAATAACGATAATAATAGCTAACATTTATATTTTGCTTGCTATGTGCCAGGAACTGTGCTAGGCACTTTACAATTATTATCTCATCTGATTTTCACAACAACCCTGGGAGATAAGTGCTATTATTATCCCCATTTTATAGATGAGGAAAGTGGGACAAACAGAAGTTAAGTGACTTGCCCAGGGTCACACAGCTGGTATCTGAGACTAGATTAGAATTCAGGTCTTCAGTGTCAGCTACCCAGCTATCTACTGTGTCAGCTGCCCAGATATAAACCTCATTTAGTCTACACAAGACACAGAGATATTTAAACCAGCTTTGTCTTTTCCTCACGGGTGGGATAATCTGGTCAGAGCAATTCCATTCCATTGTCACAGGTTAGGATCAAAGGATCATAGATTTAGAGTTGGAAATGACCTCACCAGGAATCTAGTCTAATAACTTAATTTTACAGATGAAGAAATGCAGCCCAGAGACATTAAGTGCCTTCCCCAGGTCATAAAAATAAGAGCTGGGATTCTAACTCAAGTCCTCTGACTCCAGATTAATCCATTTTCCACCATACCATTCTGTCTCCAAGAGAACATTTTAAGAAACTTGTAATAGCTCTGCTCTGATGGCCTTGGGAATTTATTTTCCTTCTCCTCCTCTCTGGTGGTATAATGTGTGACCCTGAATGCTAAACCTCTGGAAGTTAGTCAGCACCTTGTAATCAATCAATAAACATGTATTAAGTACCTACTCCATGCCAGGCACTATGCTGGGTTTATTGTAGTTGTTCAGTCATTTTAGTAGTGTCCAACTCCTTTTGATGCCGTTTGAAGTGTTCTTGGCAAAGACACTGGAGTGGTTTGCCATTTCCTTCTCCAGTTCATTTTACAGATGAATTAATTGAGGCAAACAGGGTTGAGTGACTTGCCTTGGGTCACACAGCTATAAGTGTCTAATGCCAGATTTGAACTCAGGTCTTCCTGACTCCAGGGCCAGAGCTCTATCTGCCACCCAGCTGCCTTACTATGCTCTGTACCTTGTTATGAATCATCTGCACTTTGAAGGGAGTCTTTTATGGTCTATGGTTGTCAGGCCCTATATTCAATAGGTGTCAAGATTATGAGTATATACATCACCAAGGAGATTTGAGAGTTGATAGATATGTTCTATAGTTTGGGCCTCAGAATTGCTTATCTGATTCTTCATGACTGAATTCAATCTCTTGTCACTTGAAAAAATCTTCCAGCCATGTGTATCTTTGACAGATCATATCACTTGTGACTCTTGCCCTTGATAGATATAATTACTGAAAAGATTAGGAGGCCCTCACATAATTATAAACTGCTTCCAAATGGGAGATTTTAAAACTTCTATTCCCCAACATTTTTTAGTGTCCCCTGGGGTATTGACTCTAGCAAGATTTTGCCTGGTGTTGGCTCTAGTTTTTGTCATAAGGTCCTAAGATTCAAATTGGAACTAGAAGAGATCTCTAATACCAACTACTGCCTCTAGGATAAGATACAAACTTTTCAGTCTGACATTAGTGTCCATTAAGTTGTATACATACATATACACACACGTATGTGTATATATATATGTGTGTGTATACATATGTGTGATATATATACACATACATATCTCTATGTAGAGATATGTACATATACGTTTGTGTATATATATATATACATATATACATATACACATACACATACACATATTTTAGAGAAATGATGAAGGCCTGACCTAGGGTGGTTGTGATATGAGTATAGAGGAGGGTTTGGATGCAAAAAATGTTTGTGGAAGATTCTGAAAGACTTGGCAGCTGATTGTATGTGGGGTGGGGGAGGGAAGAGCAGGAAAAATAGGGAGAGTCAGGAGTCCAGAATGATTCCTAGATTTTATACCTGAGTAGCTGGAATGATTGTGACACCCTCAGCTGAAATAAGGAAATTAGAAGGAGAGGTGGGTATAGGGGGAAAGATAATGAGTTCAGTTTTAAATATATTGAGCATGAAATGCCTATGGAACATCCAAAAAGAGAGGCCCAGCAAGCAATTGGAAGTATTGGAATGGAGCCCAAGAGAGATAAGGATATATATAAAGATATATAGATTTAAGCTCTGTGTAGGTGATGGTAGAACCCATGAGAGCTAACAAGATTATCCAGAAAAAGAAGACGTTATAAAAAGAGAATCCATTTCCTATTTCTATGTCTCTGTTCAAGCTATCCCATGCCCAGAATGCTCTCTCCTCACCCCTGTCTCTTGTTCTTCTTATCTCCTTTTAAAATATAACTCATGGGCTTCCGTTAAGAGACCTTTCCTGATTCCCTGAGTTATTAGGGTCTACCCAATATTATTTTGTATATATTTTGCTTTTCATCTATGTGTATACATCATTTTCCCAAAATAGAATGTAAGCTCCTTGAGGGCAAGATTTGCATCATTTTTATCTTTGTATCTCTAGCACTTAGTATAGGGCATGATGAATCCTTCATCAATGTTTCCAAATTGAACTGTTGAATGACTTAGAATTATGTTCCTGGCCATACAATATCATGTAGACTGTAGAGATAAACTCTTCCTTCACATTGAGGCATGGCAAGAATGAATGTTTCAAAGTTACAGTAGGAAGTATTTAAGTTAGCTGAAAGAAAGAACATCACAATTTCATTGGCTGTTAAACATAGAAAAGGGCTTCAAAGGAAGTAATGGAAACTCCTTTCCTCAGGATTGACACTCAGATATTTGGGAATAGAATATTTTTAATGACCTCTGTTACCAAAAGACCCTTCTTACAGTTTCCCTTACTTCAGCCACCAAGCCTAATTTCAGGATAACTTTTCTGAGACTCAGTGATTGGATGACAAAGCTCTACACAGACAAGGGGCACATGTGGAGAGGGGAATAAAAATCTCAGCTTCTCCCCAGCTTTGGGGAGATTGGCACTATTGTAAAAATGAGAGCAGAGCCAAATTCCCAGACAGTTGTGTCACCGCATGAGTGAAACAGATAGGCAGGTGTCACAAAGCGGAGCAAGCCTGAATCAGTCTGGATTTATCCCATTTCACAGTGCTTCAAGTGCCCTCTTAGCCACAATTCCACGCCTTGCAATGAAATTGATATATAGGCTGAATAGGCAGGAGAAGTCTCCAGAACAAAAATGGCAGTACCAGGCAGATTCTTAGCCCCACGTTGGAGGAGACAGGCCACAGAACCACCTAGAGATTCCCAAGGCCATTATAAATGCATGACATTTCATTTTATTTTCCCCAAGAGAGGGTTTCGGGTTTTAAACTGTCTCTACTTTCTTCTTTGGCAGAACCCTGGTGGTAGAGATGACTTACCATGGAAATCCTGGTTGCAAGACTGTGAAATCTGTCTATTGACTTGTGTATGGAGAAAGGATAAGGGAAGGCCCTAGAACATATTTCCCACCATAGTCATTGAAATTTAGAGTTGGAAGGGACTTCTCAGTGCAGAATTCTCTTCTATAGAATTCTCAACAAATGGTCATCCAATCTCTGCTTGAATACCTCACTACTTTAAAGGGGCAATGAGTGTATCATTCTGGTATCCACGTCATAGAAAGTCAGTCCATAGTATAGTATAGAGAACCAGCCTTGCAGTGAAGAAGATCCAGGGTCAGATCCTGCCTCTGACATACATTAGTTGTATGAATCTAGTCATATCACTGAACTTCTCATTGCCCTAGTTAAGTCTGTTATAGATGGGTTACTGATCTACATCAGTAGGAGAAGTCAGGGGGTTTCCATGCTGGAAGTTTAGTACACTGATAAAAGCACAGGCCCAAAATGAAGTTATCTTGAATATAAATATCAAATGGATATTATTATCATTATTACTTTCTAAAGGTTACATAGGCTCTTGATAATGGGATGATATCTATAGATTGCCATAAGGTCCTACAACTGGTTCAGTGAAAGCTTCGCTTTCAAAAAGTCCCTGCAGGACTTCTAGATAACTGCTGACATGCATTACCCTAAATTTTGTGATTGGTGTTCTGAGTTACACCTCATTCATTCTGAGGTGTAAAGGGATCTGCTGACAGGCCTTGAGCAAAGGAAGTATTGAGTTGATGGGTAAGTAGCCACCAAACATGGCAGGAGCGGGGTGGGGTTGGGGGAGGCAGGGGCAAATAGATGCTGGCCCCCAGGGTTACTGACTCCAATAGGATTTTGCCTGGTGTCAGCTCTGGTTTTTGTCATACAGTCCTAGGATTCAAGCTGGAACTAGAAGAGATTTCCAATATCAACTACTGCCACTAGGATAAGATTCCAACTTCTCAACCTGACATTTAAAGCCCTCCACGCTCTCGGTATTGTCTACTTTCAGGTGTTGTTTCATATTAGCTCCCTTAAGGCACTCTCTTTCCGGTGAAAATAGTACTAGGTACACTCTGCAGGTGACATTCCATATCCCACCTCTGATTTTGCACAAGCTCCATGCCTGGAAAATACTTGTTTTTCCCTGTCCAAATCCCCAACTTCCTTCAAAAAACCTCTCAGGTGACTACTTCTATGTGAAGTCACCATTCCTGATTTCCCAAAGTTGTTAGTAGGGAGTACACCCTACCTAAGAGTTAGTCGGCCGTGGCTCAAACCTGCTCCAGAGAGGTGATTGTTAAATTGGTAAATATTTATTCCACTTCAGTAACTGGCAAATGCTACAAATCAGTACTTGAAGTGTCATTTTGCTGATTTTCAGGACTTAAGAAAGTGATGGAAAAAAGGTTAATAATTCAGATTAAACTGAAAAGTATGTTGTACAGGACACACTTTTTAATTTTATATATTACATTTTTATATTACATTTTATTTTTATATTACATAATATTTTATATATTATATTTTACATATTACATAATATATATTATAATATATGTTTCCTCCCCCAGAGATCTCATTGTTGAACTTTTACCAGTATACCCCTGCCTCTATCTCTTGAAATTACTTTGCATTGAATATAGTATAATCCCTTTATCTTAGCAATAAAGAAAAATGAGATCTATGAATTATGTTGCTTGGGTATTTATTTGCCACATCCCCATATAATAACAAGAATGCTATCTTACTTTTGTAGAGCTTTAAACTCCTTAACCTGTGAGGCAGAGTGGGTAAGTATTCAAACATGGAATCTCGGAGTTGGAAGGAATCTCAGGGTTACCATCCCATCCAATCGTTACCTGAACAAGACCTTCGTGGGGGCCTTGTTGTTGTTTTGTTTGTTTTTGTTTTGTTTGTTTGTTTGTTTGTTTCACTAAGAAGCTTCTTATTTTTATTGTTAGGATCTGGGTTACTTGAGAGGGATGAAACAAGAAGAGTGGGTGGCTCCAATACCCGGCCGGCCGTGTTTCACAGGCTTGTAGGTGACAGAGATTTCGCCCAGGTAGTGTCCAATCATCTCGGGCTTCATTTCTACCTGATTGAAGGTCTTGCCGTTATAGACGCCCACCATACTTCCCACCATCTCTGGCAGAATGATCACGTCCCGAAGGTGTGTCTTTACAACCTCAGGCTTTTCCATGGGGGCTGCCTCCTTCTTGGCCTTCCTCAGGCGCTTCAGCAGGGAATGCTGTTTGCGCCGCAGACCCCTGTTGAGTGGCCGCCGCTGCCGAGCACTGTACAGCTGCATGAGCTGTTCCTAGGACATGTCCAGCAGCTGATCCAGGTCCACGCCGCGGCAGGTGAATTCCCGGGATGTTTGTTTCTTCTTCTGCTCCACTCCCACCACCTTGTCTGCTGTCAGGAAAAGCTCGTGGGGGCCTTGTAAACTCAATTTTAAGGTGGTGGGAGAGAGAAGAGCTAAGATTCAATAAGTCAGCCCATCCCACTTTTGAACCATGCTAACTGTCAAGAAGCTTATTCCTTAACAACAGCCTGAAATCTTCCTTTCTACCATTTTCATCCTTTGCCCCTAGCTCTGATGGGAGGGGCCAAGTAGAAAAGAGCAAATAGTTCTTTCCCCACTGAGCATTTGAATGCAGGAAGACAACAGCCATCTCTTCTAGGTGGCAATAGGGATAGAGTGTTAGACTTGGAGTTAGCATAGGCTTGGCTCAAGACTTGTTTTGGAAACTTACTAGCTGTGTGATCCTAGACAAATTACTTAACTTCTCTCAGTTTCCTTATCTGTAAAATGAGAATAATAATAACACCTACCTCACCTGGCTTTTGTGAGGATCCAATGAGATAATATATGTAAAACACTTTGTAAGACTTAAAGCACTATATAAATGCTAGCTATCATCATCATTGTCCTCTTCGTCATCATCGTCATCATCTTTTCCTGGCAAAATAATCCCGAGTGCCTTCAATTTATCCTTTTATGTCATGATTTTAGGTCCCATCATAGACCTGGCCATCCTCTTCTGGACTTGTTCCAATTTGTCAGCATTCATTCTAAAACATGGTACTCAGAACTGAGCACAACACTCCAGATGGAAGCTGACAGACATGATATGATTATGCCCATTTTAGAGATCAAAAAACTGAGGTCTAAGAGAGTTGAAATGATTAGTCCAAGCTAATTAATGGTAGCAGTGGCTAATTAGAAGCAGGATTAACCTAACCCAATATAACCTTGTAAATATCCTGCCCTTTTAATATTTGTGTTTGTGGTTTTGTTTAGTTTTCAACTCATAACCAATAGCACTAATAGATAGGAAAGACAGTTATTTACTCAATTCTTGTCTTCATCTTCCCTTTAATTCTATCCTGCTTCTCATGTCCTTATACTTTTAATCAATCACTTAATAAATATCAATTGAGCCCATGTTTAACATCACTTGAGAATTAGTGGCAGAACCAGGGCTCAAACCCAGTCTCCACATTCTCAGTCTAGTGTCCTTTGCAGTTTCTTTGCTCTGTCTCATCCCTACTATATGGTCATTTGCCAAACCAAAATCATTACAGGTAGGGCAATATCCCAACATCAAATATGCCCCAAGCAAAGGTCTCTGTTCTGTCATTTTTATTTTTCTGATTAAGGCAAGAAATCATTTACAATGCCACCTGACTAGAACCTGGCAGGGCTAAGGGTTGTTCAGTCAGTTTTTTTCTGTGCTCCAGAGGAATGATGATTGTGGGATTATTTTATTCCAAGGGGACTATCTCTCCAATCTGCTGTGAGGTTGTCTTTGTAGCTCAGCTTTTCTGGACTCTCCCTTGCTTGTATAATGTCACCTGTGATGCTGTTTCACTCAAAAATCTCTCCCCTCTCCCACCGACACACACCATGCTTTCTACCATCGGTCTCTCTTTATCAAGTTACCAATGTCTTCATCTCCCCTTCTTTTGTTTTGGTTTTTGTTCTTTCCACTTCTGATCTCCTTCAGGCCAATGGTCAGGTTTGTCTTTAAATCTGGGGAAAAGATGGATCCATCTAAGGGTTTGGAAGAGCATCCCTTTCTGTAATTATTTTTCCATCCAGTTCTCTGCATCAGACAATGCCTATTGTTGCGTTCATTTCAGTTGTCACCGCTGCTATGGGTTATAGATTGTGTCTTATGAGGTGAGAGTAGTGTCATGGGCCTTTGAAAAACAATGGATTTTGATTTCTTCAAAGGAAATTGGATTAGGACAGAGACTGGAGAAGACCCCCATTGGCAATTGGTCTAGGGTTCCCAGGATGACTCCCATAATTTGGTCAAACACTTTCTGGAAGAAGAAAATAAAAATCTTTGTTGTGGGTGTAAGATTTCATCAGTTGTTTCCCCAATTTGAAAGTCATGCTGTTCCCGAACAAGAACAGTAAGGAAAATGTGCACTCTCTGACTACTGTTGGGAAGCTAGCTGCATTGTGGTAATGCCCCCAAGAAGGGAGGACCGTAAATGTAGCAACGCCTCTCTAATTGCCCAAGTTGTGCAATTAACTTAACTTCCTGAAGAAGTTGCAAGGTTAAATGACTTGCCCTAAGTCATACAACTAGTTACAATATCTTTAATTTCCAGCAAATTTAGTTCAGCTCTACTAATTATGACCAGCCTGGCCAAATAGTGTAGCCTGCTATAATAGCGGAGGCAGATGTGTAATTAGCACATCAATTGCTTGCATGGATGTAGTCAGATGCTTTTCAAGTGCTTGAAAGGAGTTTTTTGTCCTGTTAAGTAGGTTAAAATTCCACCCTGAAATTGCTTATGCTTTTTCTTTACTTAACCTTTTGATTTTCAAAGTTAGTATGAAAGTAAACTTTCTCTAGTCTAGTAGATACTTGAGTTAACACTCATTTATGAATTGTTGGGACTCTTGAGTGGATAAGGTATATCCACTGACATGCAACAATTTCTAGAGTTCAATGAGTATTTTCTCTAAATTCAGGGTGCGTGCTGGTGTTTGGGGAGTGGACAAGGTCAATGAGGGAAAGCTTCCTAGAGAAGGTAGACTGTGTAGTGGAAATTGCTTGATCTCAATCAATCAATTTCCTGTTGCTATGCAAATAGGGATCAGCTGGCTGCTTCTGGTATGCAAATAGGACTATTCACTGTTCTACATTCACTGCTGAATGTGTGGTAATCCTCCAGGAAATGGGTGGAGTAGGTGGGTGGGTGGTCACAGAAGAAAAATAGAGAATGTGACCTGAAAACCCAGAAATCAGTGGTCATGCCCTACTGGATTTACAGAAAGGAGTCAAGAAAGACAAAACTCAAGATTTTTAAAATCCATAGAGTACAAATTGTTTTTTATTGTAATTTTTTATTTTTTGGTTTTTGTGGCCATTGGCGCTGTCATTGCTTAAAACATTACTGAAGTCCTTCTTTGGAATTGTCATGCAAGCCCACAGCCCAGTCTTTGGAATTGCCTCAATAGACCTAAATTATTCATCTTTTGGGGAGGGCGCTGATATTTGGAAACAGGCAAAAGTCACTCAGAGCTAACTCAGCCTCGTGATCAAACAGCAAGACAAACATCACCAAATGAAGTGTGCATGTGAAGTAGCAAGTGTTGCTCAAAGACTGATTCTGGAGACAGTTCAAAGGGGGAGGTTCTCATGGTATTTTAAATATTGTTAGTATATGAATGTGCTCTCCTAAGGAATCTGCTTAGAAGGATCATGGGATCACAGATTTAGAGTTAGAAGCAACTGTAGAGTCAACTATGCCAAAGATAAAAAAACTAAGGCGGTTTGCCTCAATCTCATCAGTAAATTAGAAGGTTAAGTCACCAGCTAAAAGTGAGGGGGAAATGACAGGCATAGCAGCCATCATAGTCAGTAGGAGAGGTCCTTTTTTTCTTCTAAGGGGGTAGAGGAGAGAAGGGATAACTTCCCAAACGCCTTTCAAATCATTATACTGTAGAAGCAACAACAGTCTATTCTAGTAAATTCTGCAAACCTGAGTTTGTAAATTCTTCTCAAAGATACTTAGAGGTACATTGTTTGTTTATTGGCATAGCTTTTGTGGTCTCTACCACAAATACCCAAACTCAGATGGATCTGTGATTTTTGTAATACAGATATTTTCTCTAGTGCTTCATACAGCAACTCAACTATAACTCTTGTCCATGTCCTCTCATAAATTCCATAGAGGGGTTCCAGTCAATATATTCACTTTCTCTCGATATTGCTTGGTTTACAATGGAATTCCAGAATGCCCAACCTCTCAGCACATGGAGCAGCCATTCATTCTTTTCCAATCATTCACTTATTTGATAGCATCCTTTCCTCCAACTAGGAGTCAGAGAAATCTGAATTCAAATCCAATCTCAGATACTAGCCAATACCTAACCTCTATTTGCCTCGGTTTCCTCAACTGTAAAATAGGGATAATAATAGCACCTACTTCCCTAACTGAACTCCCTATTTTCACTTCCTATATTTAATTTCCCCCCAAATTTCCCATTTTTGTAAAGTTCAACAACATTCTATCATAAGTATTGACTTGGAAGTATTTTACTCAAAGGTGTGCTGGTAAATCCCAGAAAAGAAAAAAAAAAAAGAATCACTTTCTGGTAAAAACCAAAACAATCATTTGCATGACACACTTTTAATTTTAATATGCATTTTTTTCTCCATCATTTTCTTAAATCTACACAATCAACAAAACAATAAATCAAGTCCTTTTTTTTGTAGCATTTACCCATTTCTGAGATGTAAATGTTCATTTAAATTTATCAGCTCTCTCAAGCCAGTTCTGGCACACCTCTAACACCTAACAATAAAAAACACATCTGAGTTCAAATTCTCTATTTGTGATCTTGGGCCCTCCTTGGCCTCAGTCATCTTATCTTCACCTCATGTCAAATTAGATTATCACTAATGTCCCTGCTAGGTTAAAAGTCCAGTAATCCTGTGAAAATATTCCTAATAGACCTATTGTCTGTGGTATAAACACTTATCTCTCCAACCACTTTTGGGGAAAGGAGAACCCTGCACACACACACATCATCTCCTACCTGTTGTTTGTGGTCTAGCATGGAACCAAATTGAATCTGTACATTACAGAGTGCCTGGGACTGAACAAAATGAACTTCAGAGAGGTGGGTAGTCCATGGCAGTGAAATCTAGGAGCTGCTGCCTGTCACAAGTGATTTTTTTCAAAAGATATAGTTGTAGTGCTTACCCAAATCATTCTATCCTCAGGCACATTCTCCTTTAATTTGGAAAAGTCTGAGCATCTGAATGAAAATGAAACATGTGGTTTTGATTCATTTACACTTAGGTCATGAAAAGATCCTTTAACAGCTATTGGATGTCCAAGAAAACTTTTAGTTCCCTGCCCCACCTCACCCCCAACCAAGCCAACTTCTTGGAGACTCTGATTTTTAAAACATAGGAATTTGCAATATACTGACAATGAATGGGCTCCATACCCTGAAGGCTTGAGTTCCACTGGGGGTTCAGAATCCAACAGCTAACCAGAGTTTCAAAGAGTTTTGCCTTGTTGTCAGTATACTTATGGCTACAGCTTCATAGAGCTTTCTCTGGACTTTGACAAAAGACAATCTTTTGACCACAAGCAACTTCCTTAATCATTTCGTGAAAAATGCCAATGCCAATGTGACTTTTCATATAGTGGATAATCTGTAGCACATTTTCCATCTTCCAATCAGTTTAGGACTGAATTTCCTTAATTTAAGTGTAAGGCTCCATCCTGTGCATAGGCAAAGTAGGCAGTCCCCGATATGATGCTGTTTGAGGAACACTAATACCCTTTCCCCATCACCCCCTGGTGTCACCCTGTCAAGGTGGCAGAATTCTCATCATGAGAGTCACTCCTCTGAATTGAGAAACTGTTATCAATCAATAGCACCTTAGGTCAAGATTCTTAAAATCCCACAATCTCAGATTTAGTAGGGACTTTAGAAGCAATTTCTATCTGACACACAAAAGAAGCTCTTCTATAAAATCCCCAAAGGATGATTGTCTAGATTCTTCATGAACATATTCCTTCCTCCTCTCCCCCATAGGTTCCCCTTTCTCTTTCCCCCAGCAAACTATCTCACAAGCAATCCATTTCATGGTATTTTTGTTGTTCAGTTGTTTCAGTTGTATCTGATTCTTAATGACCCCATTTGGGGTTTTCTTGGTAAAGATATTGGAATAGTTTGCCATTTCCTTCTCCAGTTCATTTTACAGATGAGGAAACTGAGGCAAAATAGGATTCAGTGACTAGCCCAGGGTCACACAGCTAGTAAGTGTCTGAGTCCAGATTTGAACTCAGGAACACTCATCTTGAAGACTCCAGGAAGCCTTGAGGAAGATTCCAGGCCTGGCACTCCATCTACTGCACCACCTCATTTGTGTGTACTGCCTCATTTCATGGTAAGACAGCTCTAATTGTTATAAAGTCTTTTATTTTTTGATGGCATACAGGGCAGTAGCCATCAAAAAGGTCAAGAGCATGAGTTGCTTCTTCAAGAGACTAGGTCTAACTGAAGTGCAACAGCTGGGGGCAGGGCATGGGGGGCAGGGTGGAGATAGAGTTTTTGGATATTGAGAGGAGGACACAAGGCCCCCAGGATAGGGCAACAGCAGCAACCTATCCTAGTTACCAAAGGGAGAGAAGATGAGCCTGGGAGATGCCACCCCAACTTCCCTAAGCTTGGACAAGCTAGGCATATTTACAAACTCCCAGCCTCACTAGGGTTGAACATAGAAATGCACGCGCGCGTGCGCACACACACCCACACACACACACAGAACAAGTAGAGCATATACATACACATACACTATGTGCATAATGTACTTATGCTCACATATACCCTTAGCACACAGTACAAACATGTGCACATATATGGTGCATAGCCTCCAGAACACAAAAAATGATCCCATACACTCTGAATCCATTTACTATGCATGAGCAAACACTTCCCACTGATAACTAACAGCATTCATCACTGGTTGATTCAAAGAGAATTTCCACACCTGGGGCTTTTGTAAATAGACCTAGCTTAGGGCATTAGACCCAAACAATGGTGACAATTGATGTGGTTCTGGAGAGGTAAGGAAGTACTGATGTAAAAAGTGTTGGACTTGGAGTCAAGAGAGACCTGAGTTCAAATCTTGCCTCAAACCCTTACTAGCTATGTGACAAATCACAACTTCCATTTGTCTCAATTTCCTCATCTGTAAAATGGGGACTATAGCACTATCTCCCAGGGCTGTCGTAAGGATCAAATGTGTTAATATTTGTAAAATGCTTTGCAAACCTTAAAATGCTATATGCATGTTATAATTATTATTGTCTTTCTGATCTTCAGTTTTAAAGTAAGAATAATCACACCTGTAGGTACCTACTTCACAAGGTTCCTGTGGAGAATCAGATGAGATAAAGTATGACAAATACTTGGTAGAACTTAAAAACTCTCTCTCTCTGTTTATTATTATTTTCATTATTATCATTTAGCTTACTTAATTCATTCTGATTTCCTGAGGATTCTTAGCAATATTTGAGGAATATGGTACTATATAGAATAGGACTTATAGGTAGGAAGAGTAAGTGGCAGCCTTTTAGGGGTGCCTACCTGCTAGATGAGGCCTACAATTCAACCTTTAGAAATTTATTCCCTTTGCTTAAGAATTAGTCTTTGTATGAAAAATAACATTCTCCTAGGAGAAGAAACATTGTAAGTCGTAGTAGAAATGGAGTTATTAAATCCTTTTCTGAGAAAAAAAAGAGTCAGAGAGATTGAGAGAGTGCTGGATACCCAGGACACAGGACCAAGGCTGCTACCAAGGAAGAAAAAGAGTAGGGAAAAGAAAGGACTGTGAAACCGGCTTGATTACCAGCTAGAGAAGTCACTTCATCCCTCTGAGTCTCAGTTTGTTCATATGCAAAATGGGAGTGAGAGCAACTACTACCTACCTTGAAGGGTTGATGTGACAATGAAATGAGATAATATATATAAACTGCTTTGTAAATTATAAAGTGCTCTACATAGAGAGCCCACACAAACCACATCAAACATTCAGATAACTGAAAAAAAAATGACCTATCAATAAGTATAAAATGACATGGCAGCAACTGAATGTACAAAAGCATGGAGGTGATAGTAAGGGTGGAAATAGAACAGGGTTAATAAGAGAAGTTTTTCTGCAAATAAGTTTCCAAATAAACATCCTACCTCAGGCTTGAGGGTTTTATTAGTAAACTCCTAGTGATCAAGAGCCATATCTTTATCACACTCTGAAACCCACCCCACGTCACCTAGTACAAGTCATGCACTGAACAAGATGTGATAAGCTTAAAGCAGTCAGAGAAAATAGCCCACTGTGCATTTTCCAGTTTTAATGTAATTTGTAAGAAGGAAAGAGAAAGAGTGGTACCATTAGCTGGGCTGAACCGAAGGAATACATACATGTATTCATGCATGTGTATCTACACACATACACATGTATGTGAATATACAGGGCATCCCAAAAGTCTTAGTGCAGTTTTTCTGTTATTAAAAGCTTTGAACTGCACTAAGACTTTTGGGAGAATTTCTTTAAATAAGAGTGTGTGCCTAAAAGTTACATATTGCTCTCCACATACTCTATTCTAGTAAAAATGGCTTCCTTGCTCCTTCTTCTATATGCAATACATCTCCTGTCTCAGAGGTTTTGCACTCCTGCTCTACAGGAGAGACAGAGAGAAAAAGAAAGTGAAAAGATTTTTTTTCTTTTAATTTCTTTTAAATCTTACTTATGCCTTTTGTTTTTATACCAAAACTACTTCTAGAAGAAAAAAATCTCTCTCCTTTCTGCCCTTTCCATATTGAATTCTCCCTTGTGACAATGAGAAATGATTAAGCAGAAATGTTGAATAGAGTGAGGTCATCTGAAAATGTATATCATTGTGCTATAAAAGTCCTTCACAACCTAGAACAATACCTGGCATATGGTAGGTACTTAATAAACGCATGGTGATTGGTTGATTATTGGGAGTTCTTGTTTGATTATGTTATAGATAACCTCTAAGGGCCTTTCTATCTTCAATTCTTTGATTCTGGTTAGTATTTTGCAAATTTTAACATACTATGTAAATGTCAGCTAATATTACTTTTTGTTTTCTTTCCCAAATTATTCATCTTTCCTGGACTGGGTTTGCTATGGACCTTTACAACATGAGTATGAACATCAAAGACCCATGGGGTTACTGCTTCCTGGAACTGGAGTGGTCAATTCATCCATTCCTTACCTCCCAACTGGAGACTCAGTCTCTCCGAAGGGGTAAGAAACAATCAATTTTTAAAAGCTGCCAAGTAAGGACTTATTTATCCTCTAATCTTCCACTAGTGACTAGTTCACAAAAACCTTCGCTGTCAAAAAGTTATTTCTTGAATGTAACCAAAATCCATGATGCTCTGATTTGTGCCTGCTTCCTAAGCTGGGACATAATCCGTCAATCCACAAGTACTCCCTAAATATCTCTTGCTGGTTAAGCACTTTTTAGTTGCTGGGGATGTAAAGATAAAAATCAACAATGCAAGTCTCTACCCTCAAGGAGCTTATATTTTATCAGGAAAAACATAAACATATAAGTAAATGCAAAATATATATCAAGTAAATACAAAGTAATTGGGAGGGTTGGGAGGGTTGGGAGTGTGACCTCTTGTAGGAGGTGGCACTTGAGTTGGACTTTAAAGGAAGCTGGGGTTTCTAAGAGGTTTAAGTGAAGAGGGAATGAATCCTAAACATGGGGGAGACATAGAATGGGGAGGTGGATTGCCATGTACCAGGCAGAGCAAGAAGACCATTTGGCATTTTGGAATATAGAGTATGTGAAGGAAGGAATGTGCAATAAACCTAGAAAGGTAGGCTGAAGCTAGATTGTAAAGTGTTTTTAATGCAAAACAAGACTTTGTATTTTATCCTTGAGGCCACCAGAGCTTTTTAAGTAGAGGAGTGACATGGTCAGACCTTCATTTTAAGAATTATTCTTTGACAGCCATGTTTTGGATAGATTAGAGGTGGAAGAGGTAAGGCTACCAGTTAGGAGGCTATTGCAAGGTTCTGAATGAACATCAATAAAGGACTGATTTATGGTCATTGTACATGAGTTTAGAGATAGGAACAGCAAAAGAGAAACTGAGGATGTAGAATCAATAAGACTTGGCAACTTATTGAATATGGGGAAGTGAGGGAGAATAAGAAGTTGAGGATGACTGTGAGATTGCAGATCTGATTGGCTATAAGGGTGGTAGAGCCCTTGATAGAAATAGGGAAGTTAAGGGAAAAGGGTGAATTGGATAATAATAAATTGAGTTCTGGACACGTCATATTCAAGATTCCTATAAGACCTCCAGTTGGAGATATCCAATAGACATATCCTTTTGACTGAGAAATTTCACTGCTAGTAAAACACTCCAAGGAGGTCAAAGATAGAAAGGTTATTTATATGTGTGTGCATACCCATACATATATATATAGATACACAATATCCATATATACATATGTACGCATGTATGTATACACATCTATGTGTGCATATGCATATATATACACATGTGTGTGATACATACACATGTGTGTATATAGTATTAAAGAACTGGAAATAAAGCAGATGTTCAGCTAGAAATGACTAAACTAGGAGTTCTTAATCTTTTTGTGTGATGGACCCCATTGGCAGTCTGTTGAAGCCCATGGGCTAATTATACACAGACACACAGACACACAGACACAGACACATACACACACAAATATAAACACATACATATATGGGAAAGTATTACATCATTTTCACAACCTCTAACTGAAATTTAACATGTCCTTCAATAATGGAATTAAACATATTTATATATTTTATTTATAAATTATTTATACATTTATACACATAGTCATATATTTAACTTTGTAGTTGCTAAATTTCAGTTAGAGGTTATAAAAATGATGATGTGATTTTTTTTCCCCACCAAAATTCATAGAGTCCCTGAAATCTATCCACATGAGTCTCTGGATACTAGCTTAAGAATTTCTGTGCTAAACAAATTGTGGTATAAGAATATAATAGAATATTGCTTTCCTATAGGAAATGATACATATGAATAATTCAAAGAAACTCTGGAAGACACATGAACTGATTCGAAATGAAGTATGTAGAACCAGGAAAGCAATAGATTCCATAAATACAACAATCTAAATTGAAAGAACAAAAATAAAAACAACTGAAAGCTACATGGTTGTAATAACTCATCTTGCCCCTGTAAAAGACACAAGAAAATTTGTCCCCTTCCTTTCTTCATAGAAGTGGAAGATGAATTCGATTGATGAATTAGTTTCTTTTCCTTTTTCTTTTTTTATTTTTGTCGAAGTGATATAAAAACAGAAGATATCAATGCATTAAAAATAAAAGAAAGGGTTGAACTGGCTATCCTTTCATCTAGTCATAGAGATTTATGATTGATTACTTACTGTTTGCTCAGCCATGCTCTTAACCTCATTGTTTCTTCAACCCCATTCTGATTCCTGCCCCCAGTGGCTTTGCAAACATTTTAACACCCCATGAATGAGTGAGCAGCATTGTGACTAACTTAAAGCACTGAAGTGGCCAAGTGGCCTTTTCTCACCAGCTTTCAATTTCCTGCAAAGAGAAGATCTCATATTATTTAATTAAAACATCATACTTTATATTTCTAAAAGCTTTTACATATACTTGCTCCTTTCTTCCTCACAACATCTCTGTGAGTTCCCAGTTTGTAAATGAAGAAACTGTAGCACTAAGGGATTTAAGTGAGTTGCCAAGTTAATGACAGAACTGAAATTAGAACAAGGAATTCTGATTCTTGGTCAAATCAATTAAATTCATGTTTTTATCAGTTGCTGTTCTTCCTTCATTTTTTGTTTGTTTTTTGTTTGTTTGTTTTTTAGGCAATTGGGGTTAAGTAACTTGCCCAAGGGTCACACAGCTACTAAGTGTCAAGTGTTAGTTTGAGGCCAGATTTGAATTCAGGTCCTCCTGACTTCAGAGCCGGTGCTCTATCTACTATACCACCTAGCTGCCCCCTCTTCCTTCATTTTTGAAGGGGATCAATAACATCTCAGGGTGATGTGTTGACTTGCACGTGAATTGGATTTAAGTGAGGCAGAGCTGGGCAAAGTCATCAGCCTCACTCTGGAAGAGTCACTGAAGTCCAGTGGCAAGACAAAAGTCAGGACAACTGACAATGACCGAGATAACCCTGGCCATCTTCAATGTCTGACCAAGCTATAAGTGTTCCATAGCACCTGCTTTAGCCACCTTCCTGGCCATTGGAACATATTGTTTTCATCTGTCCATTTCACCAGATGTCTTCACATGCTTGGGGTAGAGATCCCCCTAAATCACCAACAAGTTTGAGGCTTGTTGGTTACCCTCAATCTGGGTTAGCCCATCTGCCGGGGTGGTTTTATGGTGTGACTGAATCGCATGCTACAGCTTCTTGGAACCACAGGTGAGAATTGGGTAACAAATGGACAGCAAAGGTAGATGAGCAGCCCTGAAAAGGGCTCAGCAAGCCCTCATACCAGAGGTGCTAGTCCTCCCAGAACATGTACGTTTTTATTGGTGACCATTCAAGGCACTGTGTTAAACATTTTTGTGAAATGAAGAAGCATCTGACATCCCTGTCCTCTGGAAATTTGTAGTCTAGTTGAGGAGATAAGACATACTCCAGAACCTCTTTGTAAAGAAGAGGGAGGGCTCAGTTTTTCTTTGTTTCCCACCCAGCTACATTGCTCCTGGACTTTTTTGTAATTCTCCATCATGCCTTCCTTCTCCAAGAATCTTATCATTGAGAAATTTTATTATGCTATGAGATTGAATATACCTGGAACATGTATCTACTCAGTACCCTTTGCCCCTGTGATAAGACTCGTTGACTAAAGAGTGGGGCCATGGGCTCCAAGGTCTTAATTTAAAATGGGTGGAAACAGCAGTTTTTCTCTTAATTTCCTGTGAGCTGATTGCTTCTGCAGTTCTTTGGAAATCCATCTTACTATCCATCTCTCTACACCTTACCTTAACACCCATTTTTCAGCTTCCTTTTGTGTGGTCTTTCTCCATTAGATTGTTAACTATTCCCAGCACTTAGCACAGTGCTTGGCACATAGTAGGTACTTAAGTGCATGCATAATGAAAAGGAGCACCCCAAGGAAGGGGAATGGGAAGGTCTCATTAATTTGGCCTGGAGACAATTGTGTGCATAACCTGGAATGGACATATTTTCCTGGGGTTAGTTCATTGTTTTTTGCATAGATGTGGGTCTAGCCAGAGTATGCATGTAGCCAGATTGTGCTCAGGAATGTTGGCCCTAATTATGTGTGAAGGGACAATTTGTAAATCAGCAATGTGGGCTATTACCCATGCCTCCTACTGAACTCAGAAGCAGCTCAAGACCACAGAAGCTGATGGCATTTTGTGTTTATTAAGAGGTGAGAGTGAGAATACTGAAGTATCTGGGGACATAGGCAAAAAGGACAATTAATTCCCATAACTGGGCCTTGGAACAAAATTTGCTAAGAACACAATACTGTATCTCCATCCACAACTAGGGGACAAATGAGAGGAGGGGATCCCAAATCAGACACACAATGTATCAAATGTAATAAGTCCTCTGAGGCCAATCAAATCCCCAGCCACCCCAATCCCACACTATGCCAAATAACAAAAGCAGATGTTTTTCAAACTGGTAAGAACTCAGAATCCCTCCTCTTTGTGATTGGCAAAAGAATGGGAAGGCAAGCTGAGGGGGATGGAGGGAGAGGGCTTTTGGGAAAGAGCCAAACCTTAGAGCACCAGAAACTTTAGCCGGAGCTCCCCCAACAACAGAGAAAGTGGGATTCAATTTAGCCTGGGCTAGGAGAGAAGATCTATTGTAATATGGAAGAAATTCAAACACGATAGGAGAGCAAAATGACATTTCAAATTGCAGTGATTTATCCAGCCCTGTCTGCCTGACCCACTTCTTTCAAATACCAAGCTGACAAGGCCAGTTGTAATACTTCATCCGGGGGGAAGAGAAGGCCCCCCGTTTTTCCTTTGCAAATTTCATATCGCCATGCTTCATCCTGAGTCTCTGGCCTTTGCCTCTGTGACAGGAGAAACCACTTGCTGGTTCCAACACATTCTTGGTGGGGATAGTCAGAGGCTATGGAGCAGACTCTGAAGGGAGCACAAAACTGCTCTGGAGGAAGTAACGATGAGGTTCCTTGGGCAGGCATGTAGGTGGGTACTAGCCCAAACAAGCTGTTTATTCTGGGCAAATAGAAAAGAATGTGAGTTTCAAGTATTTTTTTTTTTTAATAATGCCTATGGATCTTCAACATGCTGGAATGAACAATGGAGTAATAATAATAATGATGATGATAAAGATGATGATAGTTACAGGTGACATCCATGTAACAAAAGGTTTGTAAAACACTTTGCACATATCATCAATCAAGAAACACTTATTAAGCACCTACTATGTGCCAGGAACTATGCTACATTTCCTCATTTTATCCTCATAACAACCTGCCTCATTTCTACCTTTCCATACTTCTTACACCTTACTCCCCTTCACTTAGTCCAGGAGCTAGAGACACCGACCTCCTAGCTTTTCTTCTCACACATCATCCTATCTCCCAAATTCCGGCCTTTTCACTGGCTATCCCCTATGCCTGAAATACCTGCCTTCAGTTCTCAGTTAAAATCCTACCTTTCGCAAGACACCTTTTCCAGTTCCTAACAATACTAGTGCCTTCCCTCTGAGATCATCTCCAATTTACCTGGCATGTATTTTGTATATCCATTTTTTTTTGTCTCCCCTATTAGAAGATGAGCTCCTTGAGGGCAGAGATCGTTTTTGCCATTCCCAGTGCTTAGCAAAATATCTGGCAAATGGTAAATGACTAATAAATTCTTGTTGATTTTCCTGTTGGCTGTCATATAGTCAGTTGCTATTATTATCCTCACAAGGAAAATGAGACTCAAAGAGGTTGACTTACCCATGATCACACAGCTAATAAGTATTTGAAGTTGGATTCAAGCCTAGGCCTCTTTCCATCACATCATGCTTCCAGAAAACTTAATTTTGAATCCTTCCTATTCTACAAATTTTCTGGGCATGACTTTAGCTAAGTTACTCAGTCAGAGAATCAGAAAACATTTGGAGAAATAGGACTCTTAGAGGTTGTCTTCTCTAGTCTTATCAGTTTACAAATGAGGAAAGTGAAGCCCAGAGAGATGACGTGATTTGTCCCAGGTCCTGTAGCTAGTGACTAGCAGAGCCAAGATTTAGACATACATCTTTGGACTCCAAATCTAGAGATCTTTCTTCTGTATTTCCTATATATATTTTGCCTCAAGGGTATGAAGGGAGAACTCAGTTATGCTAAGCTCTGGAAGCGCAAATCCTCAAGTGTCACCTTCCCTAGCCTCATTCTTCATTATAAATTAATTTAGCAAACACATTTTAAATACATTTTTTTAAAAAGAGGGCACACTTGTCCTTAATATATTAATGTTCTGTTGTTATTAGGATAGGGTAGAAATAGGACATGTACACAAATGAGCATAATACAAAGCAGGGAATGTTGGCAGCAATGGAAAGATCTAGAAAGCATACCCTAGAAGGAAAGAAAGATATTTCAAATTTGGGTTATCAGAGAAGGCTGCACAGACAAGGCAATAGTTGAGTAGAATCTTGAAGGAAGAGAGTGCTAATAGGAATGGAGCCAGGGGAGGAAACATGCATAACATGCATTTATTAAGCACTATTATCTGCTAATCTAATGGCAAATATTATCTAATTTGATCTTACAACAACCCTGTGAGGTACGTGCTATTATTATCCCCATTTTACAGTTGAGGAAACTGATGCAGACAGTGGTTAAGTGACTTGTCCAAGGTCACACAGCTAGTAATATCTGAAGCCAGATTTTATTTCATGTCTTCCTAAGTCCAGGTCCAGTACTCTACTGTGCCATGTAGCTGCCAGAAATTGGGGAAGGGGGATAGCCTGCTTGTATTGATTTCAGAGAATAGCTACCAAGTCACTTTGGTTGGTTTACAGAACACATGATGGGAGAGTGTTGTGAAATCAGGCAGAAAATGTCATTAGTGACCAGATAGTGATCAACTTTAAATGTTAGGCAAAGGACTTTATATTTTACCAGAGAGGTAATCAGAAATCATAGACAACTTCTGAGCTAGGGAGGGACATGATCAAGTCTATTTCTTAGGAAAATTATCTCAGCACCTATGAGGATAGTTTGGAGTGCAGAGAGACTGGAGGCAGGGAGATCATGTAGGAGGTCATTGCAATAGTTGAAGTGAAGAGTGAACAAAGCTTGAACAAAGATCAGATGAAGCAGGTATGAAGGCAGAATCAACAGGATCTTAAAACTGAACAGCTGTGGGAGGTGAGGTAGAGTCAAAGATGATGCTAAGGTGTCCAACCTGGTAACTAGGAGTAAGGTATACCCTCAACAGATAGCAGAATATTGGGAGTTGAAGGAACTTTCAAGATTTCTTTATTTTACAGAAGAAGAAAATGAGGTTCAGAGAAGGGGAAATGAATTGTACCAGGTCACAGGGGCAAAGCCAGGACTCAAGTCTTTTGATGTCCAGTCCAGGACTACTTCAACTTTATCATGGTCATCTGTACTTTTATATCCTCATCTGTCAAATGGGGTAATAATACTTGCCCTACATGCCTCATGGGATCATTAGGAAGTTAACATGAGATAATACATGTAAAAGCTCTTTAAAAAAGTCGACCACTTAATAAATATAAGGTGCTACAGTATTATGAGCAGCCATGCAAATAACTATGTGCCCAGGGGAGTTATTAATGCCCGTGAAGTAAAGTTCTCTTCAGATGTCTCATCCTGATGGGGAGATGATCCTTGGCTCTCCAGGTTTCACAACATTGCCAGTAGAGTGTAGGCTCTACCAGATCCTGCTTTGATGGAAAGGCTTTGAGTATAGGCCACTGACAGACAGTATTCCTGTCATCCGAGGCTCAGACCAGCTAAATTCAGAGAGTCTCATTAACAGATTGGACTCAGAATGATGAATCATTCCTTTAAAATAAAATTGGTATCATTTGGTTTTTCCAAATGTATAGCTCTTCCTTTCACCCCTACCTGGAGAACCATCTTTTGTAACAAAGAAACCAAAAGAAAGATGGAGGAAAAGCAGTTTAGCAAAACTAATCAGTTCATCAACCAAGTCTGACTGTGCATGCACTGTTCCACAGCCGTGGTCCCCACATCTGCAAGGGAGCGAGAAAGCTACATTTTCTTATCTCCTCTGAGGATAAGCTTGGTCACGTTGTTACACAGCATTCAGTTTCTTCTTTTATTTTTGTTTTTTCCACTTACAGTTTTACAATCAATGTGTATGTTGTTTTCCTGATTCTGCTTACTTCACTTGGTATCGATTTTTATGTCTTCCATGAAGTCAGAGGACTTTGACTTGATTCTTACTTTAGGCAAGTAACTTAAGTTCCTGAGGCAAGTAACTTAAGCTCCCTGGGCCTCAATTTCCTCATCTGTAAAATATTGGAGTTGGATTCTGAAGTCCCTTCCAACTCCAGATTTGCAATCCTATGATCCATACTTCTCTGAATTCTTTATATGCAGGTGATGAATCTTTCTGCATAGCAACTTTGAAAGATCCGCCAAGTCATAAAACAGTTCTGTTCTAGGTCACTGGAGAGGTGCCTACAAACAAGATCACAGATGCTGAAAGAATTGAAGGACATAGATCCATGTAAGGAGTATGGACAGAGTGAAGGGTGAACTGAATGCGGGTGGTTTCAATGTGAGTGGAGAGAAGAGATTATATGGAAGAGATGTGGAAGCAGAATCAATCAACTTTGCAACCAATTGCATATGGGGTTAGGGAGAGTCTAAAGTGACTCTGAAGTTCCTAACCCCACCTATTACATATACCCCTATGCTGAAGTATGAAGAGCAATAATGACATTGATTTCAAACATTTAACCACCTGTAGATCTCCGTAAGTAGAGGGAGAACCAAAAATGAATTAGATCTTTGGATTAGTTTTCACCTGGTAATTGCACCTTTATATATACACTTTGCAGGGAAACAACCAACAACCAGCTGTGGCAAGGGCCAGAGGGGTTTGAAAAAGAGCCCTCCTTCACATGGGATGTTGCACTGAGCTCTTTATTGCTATCACTGTGCCCCACCCCCAACCCCAAACCTACCCAGTGAAATCAAGTGAAGAAATTACTGTTGACAGCAAATAGCTTTCACTGCTGACTACTGGTAGGGTCCTTATTTTTTTTGGCAGTGACCACTGGGAGCACAAAAATTGGTTTTAAGCTAATTGGTCATAAATATCATACATAATAACCAGACCACTATCTCATATAAGATCAGCCTCACCTTCAGATAATAGTAATAACTTAATTTGTATAGCACTTTCAGTTTTTCCAAGTGCTTCACATATGATGTGTCATTTGATCCTCCTGACCACTCTGTGAGGTAGATGCTATTATTATTTCTATTTTCAAAGGAAGAAACTGAGGTTTGGAGAGAGTAAGTGACTTGCCCAGGCTATCACAGCTAGAAATGGTCTAGGGCAGGGCTCTAGGGCAGGTTGATACCTTTATATACATACATACATATATACATACATACATATCATGCTATGCTGCCTCTTGGAGATATTGTGGACAAATTTTCATGCATATATTATCCACTCAATCAATGTTGTACCATGAATTTATTGAGAACCCACTTATTTTCTAGCATTGTGTTATGTGCTATGGAGGATATAGAAGAAATAAACATCATGTCCCTGTACTAAAGGAGATTGCAGTTAACCTTTGAGCTGAAGTCACCTCATATGGAACAAATGAACTGTGTGGTAGTTCAGTAGGTACTCAGAGAAGAGAGAGATCAATGTGAGCCGAAATAATTAAAGAGGGCTTGCTGAAGAAGGTTGGACTTGAGCTAAGTCTTGCCATTTGAGTAGGACTTGGTTAAGTTGAGAGGATGAGGGAGGACTCTCAGGGTGGACAGAAATGTGTGTAACGAAAGGGCAGTGAGATAAACTATATGTTTACCTAAAGGTTATAAACCCCCCTGAGATCTAAGATCTGTTAGTGATAGACAAACTAGATTTTACCTTATATCAACATGTCCTCCAATAAACTGCTTATTTATTGAATTCTTGTTATCTAGAAACTTTGGACACATCAAAATATGTTAATGAAACTTCCATGTGATGACAGCAGCAACCTGCTAATTAAAACATTATTACCTTGCTAACAGAATTGTCAACCCAGGCACAATCTACCAATTTATTAGATACCATAGACATTCCTAGGTCAGCTAGGTGGCACAGTGGTTAGAGTGCCTGGCCTGAAGTCAGGAAAACATCTTACTAAGTTTAAATCTGGCCTCAGATATTTACTAGCTGTGTTACCCTGGGCAAGTCACTTAACCCTGTTTGTTTCAGTCCCTCATCTAAAAAATGAACTGGAGAAGGACATGGCAAACCATTCTAGCATCTTTGCCAAGAAAATCCCAAATGGGGTCACAGAGAGTTGAACATGACTGAAATGATTGAACAACGATAGACATTTCTAGTTGATAAACTTTAATTAGGATATATAAATATATACATACACACACGCACATATATATGTGTATTATATATATATATATATACAGAGAGAGAGAGAGAGAGAGAGAGAGAGAGAGAGAGAGAGAGAGAGAGACTATTTGAAATTTAAAAGCCTATCTAACTTTTTTGGACCTTAGGAATGATAACAACTCACATTTACATAGTGTCCTAAGACTCATCACACCTTTTCCTCACAATAAGCCTGGAGCATTTCCATTAAACACATTTGCCTCTCATATATTAACTCAAGACTATTGTGAAGTAAATAATACAAACTTTTTTTTTTGCCATCTTGCAGAAGGGTAAACTGAGATTCAAGGAAGTCACTTGTCTGATGTCATATAGTTAGTAAGTGGCAGAGCTGGGATTAGAATCCAGATCTAGGATTCTATGGTTTTTCTCTGCAGCTGCCTCCATAACCCTATTAGATATAAGAAAGTTCCAGCCAAATTTTATTTAAAAAAAAATAACCCACAACAACAACAACTTAATCTTTCCTGTCATCACAAAGTGTAGTTGAGTTTATTATGCATTTCTGGAATCAAGTGTTTGGTCAGTAAACCCATTTCCTCTGGAGCCGCAGCTGGAGTCACATGACCAGCACATCTTTCTCAGGGGGAACTGGCTCCTGGTGATTACTCCCTGGATCAGGTCTGGCCCACTGGTCCTGCCCAGCCAGAGTCATCAGGACATGTTTATGTAGTACAGGCCAAGGAAAAACAGAGAACCACATTCCTGTCTGATGCTCAGAATATAAATCTGTCATGGGAGTCTTCCAAAGAAATTTTGGCCAAGAAGTAATGAAGTGAGGGAATCCATAGGTGACCAGGAATCACACAGTAAACCTCACATAATTCAAAATGATTAGGGAATTAGTGAAGAATAGAGAGAGTCATCGAGGAGAGATCCGTAAATTTCCTCTGGCTGTAAATGAGACACGGATTAGCTGATACAAAGAAGAGAGGCAGCCACCTCTAATACCCCTGGAAAGCTCCAAAAGGACGAATTTGTAAACAAATCCAAGGGATTCACCTTTAAAAATGAATGATCACATCGAACATGAAGAGAGGAATCCAAGGACTCGTCACTGGCCACGCCTTCAAGTTAACCTCCGAGCACGAATGCAGCTACTGCCCCAGCAGCCGCCTAGCAGAGTTCACAAGCTCATGACTTTTGGTTCATGGAAGAAACCAGAGGGCTGGATTATAAGTCAGAGGACCTGGGTTTGAGCCATGGTTCATATTAGTTAGATGTGGGACTTTGGGAAAGCTACTTTGTTTATCTGGGCTGCATTTATCCTGTCTGCAAAATGCATCACGTATTTCATAGGATTGTTGTGAGAAAAGTACTGTATAAATTATAAACAAGAACTATGTGGATGCGAAGATGTTTGTTTGTTTTGAGAAATAACACATTATAATAATGAATACATTAATTTTGGAGCCAAAAGACCTGGATTTGAATCATTACTTAAGCTACAACATTTAGTAGTTGTGTAAGCTTGGGAAAGTCATTTAATCTTTTTAATCTTCAACTTCCTTATCTATAAAATAAGTATTATGTTTATATATACTTTTTGAGGTTGTTATGACCAAAGTGATAAATGAACCTTAAAGGGTTATAGGAATCTGAGTAGTAGGTGGCTAGATGGCCAGTGGCTACAGTGCTGGGCCTGGACTCAGGAAGATCTCAATTCAAATCCATACTCAGTTACTTGGTGGGTGACCCTGGGCAAGTCACTTAACCTCTGTCTGCTTTAATATGTAAAATTAAATTCATTTTAAATTTATTATTGAATTAATTCCTATCATCTATAAAATGGAAATAATAGTACCTACCTCTCAGGATTGTTGTGAGAATCAAATGATATTTATAAAGTGCTTTGCAAATCTTAAAGCATTATATAGCTGCTAGTTATTGTTATTATTATTAATGATAGCTGGTATTAAGGCATTATACCATGAGGGAACCTGAATGGGATTGGGGCATTGCAACATTTTGTTCAAGAATCCTAGTTTACATCATTTACACTGTTTCTGCACTGTTTCTAAATTCTGGAAACATAGTCTTTGTCAACTATCATCATCATCATTGCCATCATCATTGTTGTTGTTGTTTCTATATTATTCTTTTCATTTTTTTTTTTGTTTTATAGAAATGGTCTCAAGGCAAGTCACTCTCTTGTTATTATCATTGTATATTTAATGTCCTATGAACTATTGTTCAGGAGTATAAAATAACTGCTTTTTGTAATTAAATAAAAGTATTGGGATGCAAGCTCACCTTCTGCAGTTTCACTGAAAGCATTTTAGGGCCAACTCCAGGTGTAGACAAGACAACAGGGATGGTATGCACATTTCTTCCTATTCCTGCTTAGTTTTAATGTTTTCTACTGGGGCTCTATATTTCAAAAGCTTTTCATTTCTTGTAATTTGGAAACTGGATATTCAATATGACATCTATTAAAATTTTTGTTTATAAGTTTTGTTTTTTTGGGTTTTTTTTGGCAAGGCAATAGGGGTTAAGTGACTTGCCTAAGGTCACATAGTGAGTATCGTGTGTCTGAGGGCAGATTTGAACTCAGGTCCTCCTGACTCTAGGGCCAGTGCTCTATCCACTGCACCATTTAGCTGCCCCCTGGTCTTAAGTTTTTAAGAATCAGTTATAGCTGGGCAGTTGTGGGCAATAGTTTTGTCTGCAATGCTGCTCTGCATTGGTTTATTACTTTATATATTATATATTAGTTTATATTTGCTCTGCATATAGTTTATTGGTTGAAATCCCAAGGACGTTTTGGGGTTTGTATTTGTTGTATTGAGATTGTCCTCTGTTTATAAAAAATGGTGAGGATAGTGAACTTCTGTTTCTAAAGTTTATAAAGGATAGTGGACAATTCAATTGTGCCTCTCTAGTTGGTAGATGTTTTGTTGCATAATCTGCATGAATTGCTAAGTCTGGGATCCATAATGATAACATCTATAATTTCTGGTAATAATATCTTGATCATAATGGTAATGATGACTACAGAAAATTATGCCCCTCACCCTGCTATAGAGTTCAGATAGAAATGGTGCTGGGGTGAGTCCCTATCTTGCTATTATTCTTTTATATTCAATATCCTGTGTACTATTAGGGCAGCTATATGGTGCAGTGCATAGAGTGCTGGGCCTGGAGTCAGAAAGACTCATCTTCCTGAGTTCTGGCATCAGACAGTTACTAGCTGTGTGACCTTGGACCAGTCACTTAACCTTGTTTGCCTCAGTTTCCTCATCTGTAAATGAGCTGGAGAAGAAAATGGCAAACCACTCTAGTATCTTTTCCAAGAAGACCCCAAATGGGGTCACACAGAGTCAGACACAACTGAAAAAATGACTGAACCTGAACCCTGAACCTGATTGCACAAATAGATAAAATAACTGTGGAGGGGTTTTTTTTGTGTGTGTTTTATTTTGTTTTCTATAGTTGAGGAAAAGTTAGTTCATCTTCTATAGGATCACTGAAAATACCCTTGGTACAATTCTAATAGCAGGCAGGACTACTATTACTACTACTACTACTCATCCTCTTCCCACATGATTTTTATTTCTTTTGCTAGATCTCTGTATTTTGAAAACACTTTCTTTAGAGAACATAAGAATTTGCTATGGTAAAATGTATTGTAACAGTGTTTTTAAATTTTTATGGATCAATGCTATATCTAGATGTCTGTAGGTGATAGATTTTCCCCCCTTGATATTATAAGTCCAGAACAGCACCTGGCAATTTAATTAAACATTTGTTATGCTCCTACTAGATACAATGTATGATCTTGAGGATGTAAAGATGAAAAATAACACAGTCCTTGCATACAGTCTAATGGGGAATAAGAGAATCAATAAATATTTAGTATATATTGTATACCCAGACCTTTGCTAAGTGCTTTGGGGGTTATAAGGGAGAAGGTAACACCATGCATACTAATGACAATAGTTGTTGTTTTTCAAAGGATTGTATGCAACAAAATGGCCTGAGAGGCATGGGTTGGGAAGGATCACTCTTAGTTTGAAAGATTATGGAAGTGTCTATGGGAGGCAGGACCTGAGCTGAACTTTGAAAGAGGAAGAACATTTCAGTTAAAAAATGACTCTGTGTGATGTCTGTTCTAGGCACGTTGGATAGTATTTGCAAAGTACCGAGTACTTCTTTCTAGCTAAGCAAGAGGGCTTCTCATCAGTGTATGAGAAGGAGGGAGAACACAGAATAAAATATAACACTAGGTAATGAAATTTTAAAGTATTAGACACTGGAGAAAAATGTGTATAACAGAAAAAAGCATCATAGTTTAGTAAATGTCTAGTAATTCTCTGATGAAATAGGGAGAAGGCTCATGAATGAGACACATAGTCCAAGTATCTACATGTAACTGAACAGAGCATAGATGATAAGATGAATTTAAAATTTTAATACAAGGAGATAAACATAATATCAGTTGTATCACTAAGGCTTGGTGGGATAGAACTTGCAACTGGAATACAGCAATACAAAGTCATGTTTCCTCCCAAGGGAGATGGTAAAAGAGAATGAGAGAGAGAGAGAGAGAGAGAGAGAGAGAGAGTAGCACTATATATTAAGAAGATATATATGAGTATAGAAGTCAACGAACCCTTTGGCACAAGCAAGATGGACAGCATTTGAGTGAAGCTAGAAGATGAAAGAAACAGAAATCAAGTAGTTGTGGAAAACTACTACAGACCACCCAGTCAGATGGAGAGTAGACATGATGGTTTCCTAATGCAGGCCTCAAATTACCACAGAGGCAAGACATTTGAATGAGAGAGTGGAATTTCAACCATTCAGCTGAAAAAAAAAATGTGATAAATTCTTGACTAGCCTTTATGACAATTTTCTGTCTCTGAAGGGAGAGAAGCAAAGAAGGGACCTGCCATTCTGGACTTAACTTCTCAAACAATAAGGAACAGGTTAATGATACAGAAGTGACAAGAAAGCAAAGGAAGGAAATGCTTGGCCTTTTCCTTAGATTTAAGTTTTGTGAAACAAGTTTCTCAGAATTCAAAGAATACATACATGCATATATAAGTATACACACACAAGTGTGTGTGCATAAATATATACATATATCTTTACATGTGTGTGTTTGTATGTATGTGTGTATGAATTCAGAACAAGAAAATACACAAAGAAGCAATATAACTCCTACTTAGGAAATATGGTGAAAGGTTAAGTGATAACAGAGCAAAGTGAGATTAACTCCTATTTTGCTTCTATCTTCTTTATTGAGGAATATAGGCTTCAAATTGGAATTAGTAGAGAACCTACTTTAAAGAAGGAATCAAAGTTCAAGATAGGTAGGTTTACATAATTTAATAATAGCATTTTTGAACTATTTTAAAATTATTTAATGAGATTATGCCAATGGGATTTGAGTTATAAAGCAGACAAAACCTCTCCCCTGAGTTCCCATCAAACATTAATAATTCAAGGCAGAATTTTCAAGTTTGCAAAACTGGGGCTAGGATATTCACCTACTATGATTAAGTCAAAACAAAAGTGCCATGTAGCCTTAATGAGCATGAGATGCTGGAAATAATAATGAAGATGGGAAATAAGATGCTGGGGATAGGCAAAGCACTTAACTTACATTAGTTCATTTGAGTTTTATTACATGACTACTGTAGAGTTGTTGTTGTGGTGGTGGTGGTGGTGGTAGTGGTGGTGGCAGTGGTGGTTTTGAGGGGAGGTACGGTCCAGACCTGTGATTTCATTAGGATAGGGAACTCTCAGTATGGAATCCATGTACTGATGCAAATCAACAACTTATCTGTAATTTACAGTCTTAGAGAATTGCTTAGAAGCACTGAGATAGATTTGCCCATGGTCACACAACTAGCATGTTTTAGTGGAATGGATGAAGTCTTCATAATTCCAAGGCTAATTATCTACTACTCTGCTGCCTTTCACTATAGGTTTTTTTTAACCCCATTTTGGAGATAAGCAAACAAAACTCAGAGAGGTTTAAGTGACTTGCCAATGATCATACAGCTAGTAAGTGTATACAACGTAGAATATGAACCCAAGTCTTCCTGATATCAAGTCCAGTACATTATAAAACATGCAAAGTACGTAAGGATGCAAGTGGTATCTCTGAATGCTAAGAGAACTTGCAAATGTTGTCTCAAAACCACTGTCAGTAGTGGTTGAGAAATCATGGACAGAAAAAGTGCCAAAAGATAGAAGATTGGGAAATTTTGCCCCTGTTTTAAAATAAGGTATGCTTCAGAGGTCATACATTGGTGTTGCCAGATGTTAGTCCTCAAATAAATTTTAGAATGAATTCTTGAACAGATATTTGGGGAAATTGAAAAAGAATAGGGTTCTCTAAGGACCTGTCATGCCAAACTAATCTATTCTTTTATAGGGTTACTGGGATTGTTAGATCAATAGACTAGAGCAATATTTTGACTTAATCAACGTATCTGATAACTTCTCTCAAGAGATCATTGTGAATGAATGCCATGATAAAATGTGGGATCAACATAGTGGGGTGAATTTACAGTTTGCTGCAACCTGTACCTAAAGAGCATTGATTAATGATTTGGAGTCAACCTGGAGTGAGGTCTCTAATAGAGAAGCACTGAATCCTCTTTTTGGCCTTACCATTTGAAAAATTTAATCTACTAAGGTGTAAACTCTATAAATGCAGAGATCATGTCTAATAGAAGTTATAAATCTTAGTAAGTACTAGCACTATATTTTGCACATAGTAGGTACTTAATAAATATTCATTGAACTTATAAATTACTTTGATAAACGATGCCTATCAAATTTGCTGATTTGACATAAAGTACGATGGCCTCATCAGTATGATAGATTATAGAACCAGATGGCTAAAACCAACAAAGTTAAAATGTGAAGTACTATGTTTCGGTTCAAACAATCAATTGCACAAGTGCAGGAGTCCCTTTTTGTGTTAAAGAAAACTGAGCATTTTATTTGAAAATAGGCTTAACAAGAGTTGACAATGTGATATAGTTTCTAAAACATAACACCACAATCTGAGGCTATGTGAATAGAAGTATAATATCCTGATCTCTTGTGTTCAGATAGCATCTGGGTCACTATGTTCAGTATTGGATGTCTTAGTAGAATTGGTCTAGAGGTGGTTGGCCAGGATGGTGAAGGGTCTGGACATGACTTCTATTGTTGAAAGTTTGAAAGAACTAGGGTGTTTGAATGATAGTAATATAACATTTATATAGATCACTTACTATGTATCAGGCACTATGCTAAGCACTTTACAATTTATCACCTCATTTGATGCTCATAATAACCCTGGCAAGCAGGTACTATTATTATCTCCATTTTACATACAAGGAAACTGAGGTAAACAGGGCTAAGTGGCTTGCCCAAGGTCACACAGCTCCTAAGTGTCTGAGGTCAGATTTGAACCCAGGTTTTCCTTACTCCGGGCCCAGTGCTCTATCCACTGTGCTACCTAGCTGCCCTTTGAAGTATAAAACAATTTAGGGAGATCATGGCATCCATCATCAAACATTTGGAAAAGGTTTTATTATTCTGTCCCATGGCAATGGTAATGCAGTGGAGGGAGGAGCTGACATGACTAGCTGCCACAAAAGAATGCTGTGCTGGGTGGGCAAGTTTCATAGATTCTGATGCCTATTGGTGTCCTTTATAGTGAATTCACCTTTACAGAGTTCTGTATTGACTCCCCTCAGAACATGCACTCTATTCCCACCTCCTTTCTTGTCCCATGGATTTGGCATTTCAATGACTCATGGCTTGATTAGACATCACTCTCTGATCATGTCTTGAACCAGATTCTCTTACTTCAGGAGGACTCTTCCCTCTGTTCTTGTTGATTGCACTGAATCAGCAATTCCCACAGGGGTTGGGATTCTATAGTCATGTTGCTCCACAGGGCAGAGCTAGCATCAATAAGCAGAAATTTCAAGGAGGCAGATTTCACCCATATGTGTTTATGTGTGTGTATACTTATGTAAACATATATGCATAACGCATGTGTGTAGCTCTTCAATGAAATGGAATGCCCTATGTTGTAGTGAGCTCCCTGTCACTGGAAATGTTCAAGCAGAAGACCATCTTGTGTATGCATGCTGGGATCATGGGGTAGGGGGGAGCAGGAATATTTGATCAAGGGATCTCAGAGGTTCCTTCCAATTCTAAACATATTATTCAAAGTAAGAAGTAGGTTCTCCTAAGTCTAAACTCTAGGACAGATAGCACAGACCACATCAGATTCTATACTTATTGAGTCCTAAAGCCAGAAAGGTACTTTGAAGTACATCTGGTCTAGCCCCTGCCTTTCTGATAAGTGACTGATGAAACCTACCAGGGTTAGTGATTGAGTAAGTATGGTTTGGTGGCAGGACCACTGTATTGGTTAGCATTCAGGGACTTGGATTCAAATCCAAGCTCCTCTATTTCCTTGAGTGAGCTTAGACCAGTCTCTCCATCACCTGGGTAAAGAAACACCTTGCAAGTAAAATGAGAATTAGATCACATGATACTAAGGGCCTTTCAACTCTAAATCTTTTGGCCCCCATACTTTAGACTTCATTGATATAGAGAACAACTGTTTAGAATTTTCCTAAAAACCCTTTCATGTACTTGAGGACAAATAAGTAATTTCTCAACCTTCCCTTCTCCTACCAAGTAACCCCAAATCCTTTTTTCTTTCCATTTCTATAACCTCAGTTTAATGGGTTTCAAACTAGGTCACATTGGTCTGCTCCAGTGAGAACATTATTTAGCCATACCACCAGCATACCAATTTAACCTCAGAAAAATGGAACTAATCATAGACACAAGCATTATGATAAAACTTGAATTTATTTTCAAAATAAACCACCCTAAGATTGCTTGAATGCTCAAATCCCACAACAATTCTACAAGAATTTTGTCACTGGAGATTAACACTAGAGCCAGGCTAACCAATTTGTTAAACATAGAATAGGATTATTCTCTTGATGGTTTGGATGAGAGAAAACACATTTTTCAGTGTGGAGATAAAAGCTGGGAAAACAGTTGAGTTGGATTTCCCATTTGGAATTCTCTGGGTCCTAGAATTAGGGATACCTAGGAGTTTTAGCATGTTAGGGGCCAGCTAACAGATGCAAGCATTTGAAGAGAAGGAAAAACTCTCATATTTTTCTAATTATTTAACAATATTCAGCTCTTTGGGTATACAAATAAAATAATCTCAGAAGTCACTTTGTTCCCTCTTAAATCAGTCAGTCAAATATCTTTAGGGACATGCTCTAGTGACAAGATAGTCACTTATTTGGAAGTATGAATCAGGGCAGAGTAATTTAGGATTGTTGTTGTTCAGGCATTTTCAGTCATGTTCTACTCTTTGTAACCCCATTTGGGATTTTCTTGGCAAAGACACTGGATGATTTGCCATTTCCTTCTCCAGCTCATTTTACAAATGAGGGAACAGAGGCAAACAGGGTTAAGTGACTTGCCCAGGGTCACACAACTAACTAAGTGTCTGAGGCCAAATTTGAATTCAGGAAGATGAATCTTCTCCTCTCTTGGTCCAGGGCTCTATCTACTGTGCCACCTAGCTGTCCCAATTTAGGATATACAACTCAAATAAATAGAAATCATTTTTTTAAAGTTGGACTCCATTTTTCCAATTAAAGGCACTATGAATATGTCTTTGTACTTAGTTTTTGGTTTTCCTTAAATTTATCCTAACCATGGAAAGCATGGCTTTGTAATGAGGATTCCCACTTCTGATGGGGATTTCAGTGGCTGTAAGCCAAAGCTCAAATTTAAATTTTAATTCTACATATATGTGCACATTACACAAATACACACATGTATACATATAGATAGTGGAGGCAACAAGGTGATGAATAAGAGCCTTGAACCTGGAGTTGAGAAAACCTGAACTCACATCCTGCCTTACACACTTACTAGTTGTGCAACTCTGGGCAAGTCACTGAACTTATCTCAGACTTAGTTACCTCACTTGTGAAATAAATATAATAATAGTAACTACCTCATAATGCTGTTGTGAGGATCAAATAAGATAAAAATATACATATCACTTTGCAAACTGTAAACTTCTATATTAATTGTATATATCAATTGCATATATATGTATTGTATATATATAATCAATATATGTATATGTGTATAATCAATATATATCAAAATATCATTATCTAATATTTCAAGTTTTGCAAAGTAATATGTATATGTATGTATACACACACACACATATATATAATTTTATTGCTTTTATCATTTTTTTTTATAAATGAGGAAATTGAGGCTAAAAGAGATGCAGGGACTTGATTAGGGTTCATACTTGGTAAGAATCTGAGGCAGGCTTCTTGATTCCAAATCAGGCATTCTATCTAATAGACCACTAAACTGCAAAGCACTATATACAGTAAAAGTTTATAAAAATGTATCAATATATACATGCAGACACATGTATATGTTACATAATTTGTACCTATACACATATACATGCAATTAAATATGCATTATCTATATACCTGTATATATATAGAATATTGACTTGTGTATACATTAGGCACACAGTTAATATATGGAATATATATGTGTGTATATACATGTGTATGCTTATCCTTATACTTCCAGTTGCTAGCAGCCTTTCCTTAGAAATTACTGTATGTATGTGTGTGTGTATATATGTATATATGTATGTATATATGTATATATATGTATATAAACACAGGTATATATATACACACACACACAGTATAGGTATGTATATATATACACACATGCATATACATTCATACATGTACATATGTACACACATATAATATTATATGTTATTTCCTCCATTAGTATTTAAGCATTTTGAAGGCAGGGACTCTGGGGTGTTTTGGGTGTTTTTTTGGTCTTTGTATTTCCAGCATATAATATAGTACACAATACACAGAGGATAAATAATAAATACTTATTGAATAAATGAATAAATACGTAAACCATCTGTGATTTTATCAGTGTGGGGAGCTCCCAGCTTGGGAATGCCCTCTACCCACTCAGAGTGCTACCTATTGATGACTTAGTAGCTAAGTACAAGGGAGTTGCCAGAGGTAGGCAGAAGTTATGTACATTGAAGATTTCATAAATCATATGACCATAGATTCATAGCTGGAAAGGGGAATTTAGAGGTCATCAAGTCCAACTCTTTCAATTTATAATTGAGGAAAATGAGACTGAGGTTAAGTGACTTGCCCAAGATCACACAGTATGGTATAAGGTAGAATGTGAACCCAAGTCTTCCAGACTCCAAGTCCAATGCTCAACCCAACATTTCACACTCTACACATGCATGTGACATATACACATGCACCCATGCAATATCCATATACATGTATGCCAGATATGATTATATCACCTTCTATATTATGTATCCTTCACTAATGTCTTGTTCTGATGCCTTGTCCAGTTATGGGACCGACCTTGGGCTCTCAAGCTCTTACACTGGTTTTTCCCACATCATCGGCGTCCTTTACACAGATGAAATTAAAGGTCTAAGACAAAAAAAGCTACTATGTGATTTATATATTATATGTATTTTACATTTTATATTCAGGGATATAATATTACTTATTATATGTAGGAATAAATCAAATGCATTTTTTAGGAAAAGGGGAACAGAATCATGAATCATGAAAGGTCATATCTTGTCAAAACTGTGAAGCAAATAGATCTTGGTACCCAACTTTCCCCTTTTGGCGCCCTACTCACCTTCTTTTTTGGCAGCTGTTAGGACCCCATACCTCTTTGCTCTTCCCAGGTTTACTATTCCCCTGAGAGCCTCATAGTCCAGACCACTCCTCCCACTAAGAAATCAACCCTTCACAATCCTGGGTCTTATCCCCTCAGGGCCCTGATAAAGGACATCTGCAAATCTGACTAATTCCCATTAAAGTATTAGTGGATCATGATGGCTTCATAGTTTACCCTTCTCAGACCACAAATTGGTATTTCCTTAAGCTGGCTCTCTGGTGCCCTAATCCAAGGTATTCTAGTGGTAATGGCATTTCAACAAGTCCATTGCAAGAGATATTTTTGGTCATTCAGCACTAGCCATATGAAAATGACCTCAAGTTCAGTGTGAGCCAACAATATGTCACAACTGGAAAAAAAAATTAATAGGCTGCATTAATAGAAGTATCATATACAGGATAAAGAGACAGATAGCAATCTTCTTCTACTCTGCCTCATTTAGACTGACTGTGGAAGTGTTAAGTTTTGTGCCTCACATTCTAAGAGGGTCAAGTAGAGGCTAGAGTGTGTCCAAAAGTAGGCAACCAGGTTGGAGAAGGGGGTCCTAAAACCGTACCAATATTAGGAATGCCTGGAGGAACTTGTCCCAATTAGCCAGGGTGAGGGAAGTCTTAGGGGGACTTGGTAGCTGTCTTCAAGTATTTGAAGGAGTTTCATATTTTCTTTCAAAGGGCTAAACTCAGGGTTGTGCTGGACTTAGCTTATACTAGTTCGCAAGAGCAAATTGTTAAATTTTCAGTGTGATCATTTACATGTTAAAAATTGGCAAATGCTACAAATCAGGCCTTGATTATTTTATTGACAGTCTAGATTTAAGAAGCATTGGAGAAAATAATAATAATGCAGGTTAAACTTTAAGTGCATCACAGATACATTTTTAGAGAGCCAGTTGTTAAACATTTATCAGCACATCCTAGGCAGAATTGAAGTCAATACCTTTAAATGACAGGAAGGTGAATTTCTGCTCAATACAAAAAAGGATGTTCTACAGTCAGCTGTCCAACATGATTGGGCTAAATGATCCTTGAGGTCCCTTGCAGCTCTATGAGAAATTATACCTTTGGGTGATTACTCACTATGCTTCTGTTCAAGACTGGCTTGGGGGTAGTGAGATAATATTTCAGTATTGCAGCTCCCCAAAGATTAGCTATCTCTCTGGAGAGGCAAAGTAGAAACAATACCTCTTCCCCTTGTAGTTTGGACTGTTCCTTGGCATGAGCTGTAGGAGATATCTTCTGGGGAATTTCTCAGTTTTTTGCCGTGGTCATTGTTCTTATCATGATGGAAAAGGATTTATTAAGTTCATAGGTCTCTGCAGAACTATCATGGGAGCTCCATAGGGCACACTTGCTGCTTCTCAGTAATACCTGGGTCTTTATTAATAAAGAAGAAATTACTTTTTACTTTCCAAAGTATATTATACTCTTTTACATTTGTTATTTAATTTGAAACTAAGGTGCATTGGACTAGGAATCAGACGACCTGAGTTCAAGTTCCAGCCTTGGCACTTACTGTCTGTGTAACTGTGGTCAAGTCACTTAACCTCATCTGCAAATGAGAGGTAGTAATACTCAGGATCATTGATCTAGAGCCAAGAGGGACCTCAGCTGCCCTCTAGTACAACCTTATCATTTTATAGATAAGGAAATAGAAACCTAAGAAGGTTAAATGACTTCCCTAGAGGCAAAAAGGTGGTGCAGTGGAGAGAGAGTTAGGCCTGGAGTCAGGAAGATAGCTCAAATTGGGCCCCTTATGAGCTGTGTCACTCTGGGTAAGTCACTTAACCTCTGTTTACCTCAATTTCCTTAACTGTAAAATGGCAATAATAACAGCACTTACCTCCCAACGTTGTTGTAAGGGTCAAATGAAATAATATTTATATAAAGTACCTAGCACAGTGCCAGGCACATTCTATAGTAGGGCACTTTAATAGATGCTTATTTCCTTCCCCTTCCTATTGCCCAAGGTCACACGGGTATATAAGTAGGAGGAGCAGGATTTGAACCCAAATCTTCTGACTCCAAAGCCAGTATTTTTAACACTACCTCCGTTCTTTGACTACTATTAAGTTTTTGTGTGAGAAAATCTTTGTTCATTACAGAACACTATATTGATGGGAGCTATCACAATAACCATTCAAGTTGGGTACTCTTCAAGACTATGAAATCACACCACATAAGAAACGAACTACTATGAAGTTATTCTACTCTACATTTAACAAAAAGGGAAACTGAGGCTTGGAAAATCTTTTTTTTTTTTAACCACAATTTCCTTATTTTTATCTTCTGGCTAAAGACTGAATGTCAGGTAAAGTACACAGCATGGTAAAATGTAGAAATGTATCAATCATGTTTCATTTCACATATTTTACAAGCTATTTCTTTAAAAGACTTTTGCATAACATACACATTTATATTGTGCTTTAAGGTTTGCAAAGCATTTCTTTTATAACAACTGGTTGAGTTAAGTAGTATAAATATTATTATTCCCACTTTATAGAGGAGAGGTTAAGTGACTTGCTTGAAGTTACACAATTAATGGGTGTCAGAGACTCAAATCCAGGTCTTCAGATTTCAAAATCAGCGTACCTTGTACTGCAGAAGCAGCTGGTGGCATAGTTTTAATTTCTAAAATGGGAAATATCAATAGATATTTAGCAGCTGTCTAATATGGCAAGTACCAACAGATACATCAATAATTATTAATCTTCTACATAAACAAAATGGAGTTCTCAATAGTTTTTAAGAATTTTAAGGAGACCCAAGAACCCTTGGCCTAAAGTATGCTTGTCAAATGAAACCTTTCATTTCTAATGGTTGTAATTAAAGCTGAAACTTTTATTTATATAAACACTTAGCTCTGGGGATATAAGGGCAATTAGAAACACAATCCACACTTTTGGTAACTTTTTTATTCTCCGTTTCAGACATTAGATAATGGTTGGTTTCCAGTTGTGGCATGCTAATTCAATAAAACTCGATGTAACACATTGTAAGCACACCTTGCTTTAGACAATCCTATGGAGGAAAATTTGGATTTCTATAAAATATATTATGTGTTGACCGCTATTATCATTTCAGATGTGTAAATTTGGGTAAATCCCTTCCCTCTAGTTTCTTTATCTGTCAAATTAGAGGGGTAGGAGTAGATTACAGGTGTTGAATAGGGAGAGACTTTGGAAGTCATTTGGGCCAACCTCCTAATTTTACAAAGAAGAAACCTAAAACTCAGAGGGTTATGTGATATGTTCAAAGTCTCATGGACAATATCTAGCAAAAACAAACAAATAAACAAAACAGGTCCCTTGACTCCAAATTTGGTACTCTTTCTACTGCACCACTATGATTGCTAAGGTCCCATCTGGTTCTAACTCCATGTTCGCTGACTTGTTGGCTGCAGTGGTGCTCAAGATTGGCTCTGTTTTTAAACAGGTTTAAAAAAAAAAAGAACACATCAATTATTTATAAGAAAAGTTTGGCCTCAGGGTCTGCACATCCCAAATTAATATTATTTTTTAAATACAGGTATGAAATGAGAATTGTGCCAAAGGGATTTGTAGGTTGTCAGTTCATCTGGGTGAGAATTGGGTCAGGCTGGGAATTAACACTTTGGAAATCAGCTGTCAAAGCTCTAGTGGCTGCTCTGGAATCTGGCTGGGCCCATGTTTCAATTGCTCCATACACGATGAGCAAAGTGAACAAGGTCCTAACATTTCCTTTTTGATGCTTATCTTGCCCTATGTGTTTATGTAGAAACAAGAGCTAGCATGTTTTGGCATTTTTTCAAATATTTGTCTTGAAATGGAAATAAATTGTCATAAGGTTCTCACCTGAGCGCTAAGAAGGAAGGGAAGTTTTCAAATGTGTTTTTACTCCCCTCCACTCCCCTCCAAACCCCCAAATCCCAACTTTGTTTCTGAAAATAACTAAAAGACAATTGCTGGTCTTTAAATTGAAGAGCAGGAAAGAATGTCCTGGGAGAAACTGCAGTTAAGTGGATAGGAGAAGACTGTATGTTTAACTACTTTAGCCCATCCATCTTTTATGACACGAGGCTTTGATCAGAGCTACTGATTAAAGGGGTAACGTCAAGATAAAAATCATATCTGTTCTAGAATTTTAAAAAATGTCTTACCTGAGTTGTTAATGGTACCTTAGATTATTGAAACACAAATAATTGCAAAGGTCTAGTTTTCTGCTGCCAGCTCCTTTCTCCGGTGTTCTTTTTGCACTCTGCTCAGCTTTCTCTTGGAGTCTGGCTGTGTCTAGAGCAGAACTGGAACTAACATGGGGCAAATGGAGCTTTGTTTGGGTTCAACATGGGAGGGGGCACTTTCTTTTCAAGACAACTGCCACCAACACCCTAATACCCCCATCATGCCTCCAAATCTCCCAGAGGTGTACTACACAAAGTGGGGTGCAAGCTTTCCCTGGCAGTGTCTTTTAAGCCAGTTCTGCCTTGATGGCCAGTTGCCTCATTGGTCATAGGTCACAGGATTTAGAGCTAAAGGAGATTTTAAAGACCATGTAACCCCTTTCATTTATAGATGAGGAGACTGTTATTCAAATTAAGAGGTTAAATTGTCCAGGTAGAAAGTAACAGAGGTGGACACTGAACCCACGTCCTGTGTTTTCTACTGATACTGGAAAGGTCTATGTGGCCTGGTTCATGCCAAGTCTCTCTTAACCTGTGTTTCTACCCCCTCACTCATTGCATGGCTACTTCCAAAAAGCTAATTGGAGATCTACCTCTAGTCAGGTACTTCCAGGTGGTTGCTCTTCAGTCATGTCCAATTCTTCAAGACTCCATTTCAGATGTTCTTGGCAAAGATACTGGAGTGACTTGCCATTTTTTTTTTCTTCAAATCATTTTTACAGATGAGGGAACTGAGGTAAACTGAGCTAAGTGACTTGCCCAGGGTCACACAGCTAGTAAGTGCCTGAGGTCAGATTAGAATTCAGGAAGATGAGTCTTCTGAATCCAAGCCCTACAACTCTATCCACTGTGCCACCTAGTTGCCAACTTCTAACTTACTTTTATTGACAGAGATGAGGTGACCAAGCCAGTAGAGAATGGATATCTATTGCACTTTTACACCTCAAGGTGATGAGTTGCTGTCCCCAGTTGTGGAAAGCAAGGGGAGGATGAATATGTAAAAGTTGTTACAAGGCAACAATGTTGTGCATGTGGGCAACATTTTCGAGTTCGCTACCACCATGCCCAATGGCTAAATCATTTCATTCTAACAATCCTTTACAATTTACAGAAGGGCTTTCTTCAAGAATAATTTCATGAGTCTAGGAGTACCCATTTCTATGGAAGGAAATCGCTGTTCAGAGTGAAATGACTTACCCACAGTTCCATAATAAGTCAGCGGTAGGGCCAGAGCCCAGGGAGTTTGATTCCAGTCCAGTGTTCCCCCTAGCACTCAGTGCTTCCCCAACTACAGTGGTCTAATGGGTGACCACAGCAGAATTATGGGATCAAAGATCTAGGACTGGAAGAGACTTCAGACCCCTTCATTTTACAGACGAGGAAACAAAGGTACAGGAAATTTAAGTGTTCTTTCTGAGGTCGCACAGGTGGTAAGTGCTAGAGGCAAGATGTGAACCCAGGGACTCTGACTCCAGAGTCAACAATCTTTCCACCAAACCGAGCTACCAACTTCAGCTTCCCACTTTCTAGCCCTGGGCTCTTTCCTCCACTCAACAGACTGTCATCATGTCATTCTAAGATTGAGCTTTCGGTGCTGTGGGCCACCCAGTCATTGCCTCCTCCACCTCTTCCCTAGTGTTGGCAGATAGAGGCGAAAACCGTTTGTACGTCAACCCCTATCTGAGCTATCTGTAGTAAATGTGGGAAAAAATGCACTTATCACAGTGTCGTTTCTCACTCCCCCAGCTGCCAGCAGTCCAAGTATCCATCAACTTGAAGATTGCATATCAGTGCCAAGCTATGCAGCAAATCATCCTGCCTGAGTCTTAGCAGGAGCCAGCAGAACAGACATATAAAGCCCTCGCCTAGGGATTCCAAAAGAGAGAACACACATGCTCAGAAACACCAAGAATCCTTACCCTGGACCAAGAGGCAAATGCCACTCTCCTGTCACCCCAGAGGAGGACCAGGAAAAAAGGGAAAACTGTCTGAAACTTCAATCCAATCCAAACAAGCAGATTGTTTCAATAATAAAACCCCGGGCAAAACCCAAATCTTGGAGCTCTGTTGTTGCGTTTTTTTCCGCCTTCCCACCCCACCCCAAGGGACAAACAAATCAACTCTGAGTCCCAGAGAATCATGCAGTCTCTTAAATAGCATAGCTAAGACAAGTGGTTCAGAGAAAAATGACAACACTGCACAAAACTTCCATGCCGTTTTGGAATAGCGCCCAGAACTGGGCTCCGCTGGCCAGCCCCCCTGCTGATCTCCAATGATATGGAAATCCCACCTTCTGGGGGAGGGGAAGAAGGCAGAATGTGGAACAATGCAAGTAAGAATGATTGCTCTTCCATCTCCTAGCCTGGGCTAAAAGTGAACAGAGAAGGAAGAAAATGATCTTTTGGTGGGCTCGACAATATTTGGGTCTTGGGAAAGCATTGCACCTGGGAAAAAGGAGGCCCAGAAGTGCAGTGAAAATAGCCTTGGACTTAGAATCGGAAGATACGAGTTCTCATTTTGGTTCTGCCAATCAACCAACAAGCATTTATTTTTTCAATCAATAAAAACTTATCTTTTTTCCCTTCCACCCACCCACCCTCCAATTGAGAATGAAAGAAAAACAAAATAAAACCCCTATTACAGATATGTATAGTCAAGCAAAACAAGTTAAATTCGGGATTGTCTTTGTCTGAAAAGGAAAAAAAAAAGGATACATACATATGTGTATATATGTATACATATTTACAGTATATGTATACACAAATATATGTATATATGTAAGTATGCACACAAATACGCATATATGTATGTGTATATTTTATACATGTGTATATATACATACATGTGTGTATATATATGCACACTATACATGTGGGTGTGTCCCTTTCTGAACTCTGAGTCCTTCACTCCTCGTTCATGAGGTAGATAGCATGTTTCATCATTAATCCTCTGGAATTGTGGTTGGTCATTAAACAGCTCAGAGTTCCTAAGTTTTTCAAAGTCGTTTGTCTTAATAATGTTGTCATTGTATAAATTGTTCTCCTGGTTCTGCTCACTTCACTTTGCATCAGTGCATACAAGTCTTTCCAGGTTTCTCTAAAACCATCTCTTACATCATTTCTTATGGCACAATAGTATTCCATCATATTTATATACCGAAATTTATTCAATCATTCCCCGATAGATGGGCAATTCCTCAGATTCCAATTCTTTGCCACCTAGAAAAAATTGTAAGTATTTTCACTTTTTTTGGTACTAATAGAGTTTGTTTTACTTAGGACTAATTCTGCATTTAATCTACCTTTCCTCAAATTCACTCCTCTTCCTTTTTCCTTTTCCCTCCTTTTTTCCTTATTGAATGAAATGTATTTCTGCACCCAATTCCATGTGTGTATATTTTTCCCTCTTTTGATTTTCAGATAGGCCATTGATTCTTAAGTATTCTCTCCTTGATCTGTTTTCCTGGTCAGTTGTTCTTGCTATAAGATACCTTATATTTTCTTTTATTTTTTAATATTTTGGTATTTCTTCTTGTCTGATGGAGTCATTGGTTTCCGTTTGAGCCATTCTAATTTTTAGGGAATTTGTTGCTTGGGCAAGGTTTTGTACTTCTTATGCCAAGCTGTTAATTCCATTTCTAATTCCTTTTTTTCTATAGCTCATGTCTTTTCCATTTTTCTTCTAGCACTACCATTTCATTTATAATTTTTTTCAACTTTTTAAAACTTTTGTGTCATCCTTTTCAAGGATTCTAATTAAATTTGTTTCCAAGCTGTATTCTTATTTGAGGCTTTGTTTATTGCTATTTTGGAGTTGTTTTCTTCTTCTAGGTTTGTGTCTTGAGTATCCCTGTCACCATAATAGTTTTTTTTTTGTGATATGTTTATTTGTTTGTTTGATCATTCTTCTAGCCTACTTATTGACTTTGAATTTGAGGTTGGTTCTAGGCTCTATGTACTTCTGGACCCAACGTCTGGGTTGGTTCTATTGCTGCTTACTTGAGGTATTGAGTGTTTTTTGTTTTGTTTTGTTTGTTACAATTCAGACTAGAGATCAGTAAGCTTTCATTTCTCCCAAAATGGTAGGACAATGACTGATTGCTACCTTCCTCTACCCTCACCCCTCCACTCTGAACTCTGCAAGTTCCCGACCTGGATTTGTGTCTAAACAACAGAAGACTGCTGCTGTTGGACTGAGACACTGTCAACCAGCCAGGAACATTTAACTAGTTCAGAATGACCAAACTGCGAGCTTCTCTTTGTTCTAGGATGCCTGCCATGGTTATTTCTCTGCAGCCTTTATTCTGGGTTAGAAGTTGGAACTGAGACCCTGCTTTACTCCTGGAGTCAGATTCACATTCCTGCTGCTAACTTCTGAACTTCTTGGAACACAGCCTAGAGCAACAACTCTTTATCCCTGAATTCCACCCCTGTGTGCAGGTCTTCTCTTCAGTCTGCCCTGGATTTGTGATCCAGAACTGGGTAATAAGAGACAAAGATGTCAGTTGGCATCTGAACTAGGTTTTGGTGCCCTGTTATGGGTCTGAGATCTTCTCTTGCTTAGACTCACAGCCTCCCTCTATGCTAGAGCGCTGCTCTAAACCCATTGCTGGCCAGACCTTAGTTCCCACGCCCACAAACCTTTCTATCTGTCTCTCTATGATTACTTGGACTGGAGAAATGTCTCACTGTGACTTTTTCTTGGATTTCCCTATTAAGATTTGAATTTTCTAGATCTGTTTGGAGGAGTTATGGGGTTTTGGTATTTTTTGGGGGGGGGAAGTTTGTATTTCTTCCTGTTACTCTGTCATCTTGGATCTACCCCAACAAGCATTTATTAAGTACCCACTATGTGTTGATACTAGATTAGGCTCTAGGGATACAAATACAATAAATAAAACAATCCCACTGGTGGGGACGAAAAGAATAACGATCGGGGCCCTTAAGTTCTCTGAGCCTGAGAGATAATGATGCTTTCATGACATACTTTATGAGACTTTGTGAAGAAAACATTTAGAGAAATGTGAACTAAAGAATAAACTAATGGGAGGGAGGGGAAAAAAGCAGGGGAATGGAGATTGGTTGGACTCAATGGCATGCCATTAGCAAGTCAGCCTTGCAAATATGACTAATTCTTTAGTAACCATTTTTTCCAGCTAAATCAACTTCCTTACAAGCCCTCAAATGCCTTTGCTTAGCATAGCACCTGCCACATAGGGATAGTGATTGGAAATGTGATTTCATTGGTGTAGGGGGAGTCTCTGGTGAGGAACTTCCTCTAACAATGAAGATCAGTTCCTTCTCTGCTGTTTATAGCCTTACAGAAAGAGCTGCCGAGACCATGGAAAAGTATGAGTAACTTTTCACATTACTATTATGTGTCAAAGGCAGGACTTGAACTCAGGGTTTCCTGGTTCCAAAGCAAGCTAACTATCCACTATATCATGTTACCTTGCTCCCACACAATCCTCCAAACATGCCTTTGCTTAGTACAGAGCTTAGCACATAGCAAGAGTTTAATAAATACCCGTTGATAGTTTGATTGATTTACTTAAGCCCTTTCCTCTTCCATCTAGCCAAATTCTACTCATCTTTAAAGACCCAGTTCAAGTCATATCTTCTCCTGTTTGCCCAGCCAATAATTCTCTGTCTCTGTTTCTCTCTCTCTCTCTGTCTCTCTCTCCCTCTGTCTCTCTCTTTTTCTGTCTCTGTCCCTCTCTCTCTCATAACTTCAGCCCTGAACAACTCATTGGGCACTTACCTATATTGCCTATCCATTCATTCAACAGCAATTATTGAGCACCAGTTGTATTGTCCAGGTTGCTGAAGATCCAAAGTAAAACAAACAGTGTCTGTTTTCAAGAAATTCATAATCTTTTGGTGGAGAATAACATGTACACAGATAAGTAAATATAAGATAAATATGTAGTGATGGGAAAACAATATAAAGGAAGCTAGGGATTCTAAGAGACAAAAGTAAGGAAGGAGTAAATTCCAGGTATGGGGAGCAGCTTGTACAAAGGCCCAGGAACAGAAGATAAGATGTTGTACAAGGTAACAAGTAGGTCAGTCTGGCTAAAATACAGTAAAGTAAGGCTGGAACCAGTGTTTGACTTTAAATGTCATATAGAGGTACCTTTGTATAGTTACTAAGTAATTAATATTATATTAATTATATAATTATTATATTAATAATATAATTATTTCATGGTATTTTGCCTTGACTCTACAACTAGATCTTAAGTGTCTGGAGAGCAGAGATCATGTTTGCCACATCTTTGGTATCTCCCTCAACCTCAGGCACAGTGCTGGGTGGAAACATGGAAGATGCTCAAGATATATGGTGATTGATTGATTATTCATGGATTGATGGTTCTATTTGTGTATTGCCCATTCATTTCTCAATATATCTCTTTTTTGCTCCTTCAATTTTCCATAGTCTTTTTGACTTCCCTATAACATGGGCCAAGGAAATTTAAGGGGATAAAACAAAACAACTAAAGAAATTGTTAGCCGTCCCTGTAGTATGTGGAATGGCAGAATCTGCTAGGTTTTAAGTTCTATGAGAGGAGGGTCTATATTTAATGTATGTTGTATAATCCACAAAGTCTAAGAATTTTGGAAGAATAACAAAAACAATAATAGTAATTAATTATATGGTCCTTTACATTTTATTAAATGCTTTCTTCACAAAAATTGAAAATATTGGTACTCCCCCCACTTTACAGATAAAGAAACCAAGGCCCCGTGAGGTTAAGTGACCTTCTAGAACAATGCTTTGCACATAGTAGGTATCTAATACATACTTGTTGAATTGAATTCTCTGTTGATCTCAGGGAGGCAGCCTTTCCACCTCCCCCCTTCATTTCTCACTTTTCTAAATCCCCATCTTCAGTGACTAGAGGCCGTTGAGAGTTAGCTATAAGATAAAAAAAATATAAATAAATCTATCATCTGGCAAATAGATTCCCCGTCAGCAGTTTTACCAATTCTCATCCTTATCAGTGACATACCAATACCATGTCCAATTTATAAAGGAGAGGAATGCTGGAAGCTTGGCAATGGTCACTCAGGTTGTGGGTTATATTTTTGAGTTTTTTTGAAGAGCTTCACTTGCACTTAGATTTGGGTTAAGTTGACCTGTTTCACTAAGCTCAGTACACCTATGCTAGGATTGGAAAGATCCTGGATAGCAAAAGCAAAAATCTGATTCCAACCTATTTTTCTTGTGCTAAGTTATAAGCATTTATAGGATAAGAGTTTGCTTCCTTCCTTCCTTCCTTCCCTTTCTATCTCTTTCCTTCTTTCCTTCCTTTCTCCCTTCCTTCCTTCTTTCTTTCCTTCCTACCTGCCTTGCTTCTTTCTTTTCCTTTCCCCCTCCCTTCTTCTCTCCTTCTTTCCTTCCTCCCTCTCTCCCTTTCTTCCTTTTCCTTCTTTCCTCCCTTCCTTCCCTCTTCTCTCCCCTCTTCTTCTTTGTTATATAAGAGCTGTCACCAAAAACAATGGTATACAGAGTCTGAAATGACTCCACTGTATGCCTCTGTCTCATTAGGAGAGAAAGTCTGTAGCTTTGTCTCACAGAATCACTGTTCATTCAGCTCAGTGAATTTGAGTGTACTGTTCATGAGGCCAAGGTCCTAGATTCAATTAATGGACCCAAATGTTAGGATTTGCACATAAGCAAACACTTGTTTTCCTAACCACAAACTGTGCCCTCATTGGCCTTTTTTTTATTTGTCCTCAGTGGAGTGACATGAGAAAGTATAGATGGCTCAGCTCAGAGTTAATGTGAGTTAATAGAGTCATGTTAGTATATAAAGCAAAAGAGATTTATAAAGGCAACATAAATGATCTCTTGAAATTAGGTACCCTCTGAGGAGTGCATGGGACAGAAGAAATATCACTGTTTAGGAGTCAGGGGACATGGGTTCTAGTCCTAGCTCTATTACTAATGATGTGTGATCATGGGCAAGTCATATAATCACTCTAGGCCTCAAGTTGTCTTATCTGTCAAATCTGAGAATGAACTACTTACAAGGTTTTTGTAAGCATCAAATAAAAGTAATATATATGAAAGAGGTTTTTTTTAATATATAAAATGCTATAAAAACAATATGTTGAAATCATTTTGCATTATTTGCAAATTATTTTGCATGATTTTTGCATTATTATTTTTTGTCTTTTGCATTATTATTTTCTTCCAAAATACTTAAAATAGATGTTAAACATTTTGTATCTGTGTCCCCACCCTGCCACCCATGAAGGCAAAATGGCCCTTAGATTCTCAGGATCTCTGAATAACAAAATGATAAAGCAAAAAAAAAAAAAAAAAAAAAAGGATGAAAGTCAGCTGGTCCTGGGGTGTGCCAAATTGGGAAAGATGGGGTGTCATGTTGTCAAGTCCCCTTAGGAGGTGGAGAAAAAGTTGTATTTTTTTTTCCTGTGGTTCAGTCCCACTCCCTACCCCACCCCCAGTAGCTCTTTTCTCTTCCTTCCCTTCCCCCCACCTAGCAGAGCCCATGTCAAATCAGGGGGGAGAGAAACGTTCAGAATCCCAGCTTGGAAACCAAATCCACCTGTCCTAAGCCGGGTTAATCTCCAGTGGGCTATGGTGACTGGCAAATTGATGATTGACTGTTAGGTCTTTTGGCCAGCTTGGAAAGCTTTCTTGGCATTAACTGGCAATGCTTCCTGCCCTCCCAAGGTCATGGGAACATCTTGTTCTTGTACTAACATCCTGGCATAGACAGAGGCATGCTGATATGGGGGAAATAGGAGCCTTGCATAAGAAAGATGGAAATGCTAGGAGCAAGAGACATGGAGCCAGGGCCACGAAGTAGCGTGTGAGTATGTAACATGTTGTTGTTGATGATTCCCATGTGCATTCAACAGCAAACCAAACATGCTTTAGGTGGAAATTGTTCGTCCTTTCAAACACCTACAACCACAAGATTTGGGCTGGGAGTAGGTATTAGAGATCAGGTAGTATAGTCAGTCAACAAGCATTTATTAAGTATTTATTATGCACTAGTCACTTGTGCTAAATACTGGAGACACAAAGGCAAAAATAATGCCTATCCACAAGGTGCTCACAAGGGGGGAGAATATGCAAATAACTAGGTACATGCAACATATATACATAAATATATAGATATGTACATATATAAAAATGTACATATATATTATAAATGGTTTATATATAGATTATATATCACTTTCATTTTATTGACGAGAAAGTTGAAGCCCAGAAAGATAAGTGACTTACCTAGATTATATAGGTAGCAAGTAGCAGAGCTTGAAATCAAAATTAGAACCCAAGTTCTAAATCCATCATCCTACCAATTGGTTACCAGGATAATGAGATATAGAATAAAAGGAGTATGAGGGACAAGTGTGAGGGAATAGGATAATACAACATAAGCTTACTAAAGGACAAAATAATCAACTAAAGTGTGTGTGTTTGTGCACCTGTGTGTGTGTGTGTGAGTTGTGTGTGTGTTAAGGTGCTGGATAGAATTAGGCAAGAGGAACAAATTCATTTGGAAAGTTACTGGTCAGACCTTGTTTTAAGGCAAGAATTGGAAAGCTAGAATGCACCCAGAGGAGGTTGGCCAGGACAACAAGGGTCTCCAAACCAAGATATCAACTCATTAGTTGACAGAACTAATGGGTCTTAAACTGAAGAAGAAAAGATTCAAAGAGCAGATGACAGCTGCCTGTAGGTAGTCAAAGGGCCATCATGTTCACCTGACCCCAGAGGATGGAACTAGAGACCCATTTGTCCCTCTTAAATCTCCTTTTCAGCAAGGTACAGAGAGTCAGATTTTATCTCAGTAAAATTTTATCTCCCTAACAGTTTGGGCTATCCAAAAAGAGGATAGATTGTTTGGGGAAATAACAAGCTTCCCAACATTGGGAAGTAGAATGTTGTCATTCAGTCATATCTGACTTTCTGTGACCCCGCTTGGGGTTTTCTTGGCAAAGATACTGGAGTGGATTGCCCTTTCCTTCTCCAGCTCATTTGACAGATGAGGAAACTAAGGCAAATAAGGTTAAGTGACTTGCCCAGGGCCACATAGCTAGTAAATGTCTGAGGTCAGATTTAAACTCAGGAAAATGACTCTTCCTGACTTCAAGCCAGGTACTCTATTTACTGCACCACCTAGCTGCCCCATGGGAAGTAGAATCTGGATGACCATTATTGGGCATATTGAAGAGAGGGTCTATACGTATCAGCAGGATTAGATAACTTTGAGGTTTCTTCAAGCCCCTACATTCCTTGATTCTTGACTTAGGCTGCAAGGACTTAGGTTTTAGAAATCCCTTTTTCAATTTTTGTAGTTCTGGTTAATAATGATTCTGTGTAATTGTGTTAGTCTGACCTAGCAACAGAAACACCAAGCTATCTTTTTGGTGTGCCAGACATTAAATACAGCCAAATATGTGGTAGGACAAGCAGTCAATGGTCAAAGTAATGTACCCTGTTTCCAGACTCTTGTTTCATCCAAAACTTAGTTGCAAATTGTATTTAAAAGGCAAAATGGTTATTTCTTTAGCTGGGGACTTTTTTTTATATAAACTGGAGATTTCCTATCTTCTATGCATTTGGAAAGCATTTGAAACTACTCCTAAGAGTCATTTCAGGATTATCGCATGGCTACTGAAGTAGATAGACATGTGGTCAAGTTGCCTAGATCCCAAGGAGAGTTGTTAAAGCTCTGGCATCCCAAACGATGCTCTGAATCACACTGATGGCTAGTAGGGAGCCAAAAGGCATATTTCATGATAGACTGAGCCAGCACAAAAGGCTGTCATGTGCAATATTGTCTTGCCTTGAAGAGTAGAAGACTTTATTTTATTTTTTTTAATGAGGTCTAACTCTTATTAAGTATGAGACAGTCAAGCCTAATGGATAGAGGACTGACTTTGGAGCCATAAAGATCTGAGTACAAGTCCTGTCCCTGAAGGGGGGATTAAATTCTTTTTTTTTTTTTTCAATAGTCACAAGTGCTAATGGTGATTAAGTTTGAGGAGCCTGCCTGGATAATTCTGTTTGGGGACACACAGATGCATATTGTCAGGTTGTAATGATAATATAACAAGACTGACTTTCTTAGGTGCTATCAGCTGGAGACCATTCCCAGGGAGGAGTTTACCTAGTGTTTTGAGCAAATGCATAGCTGTCTAAGGTTACTACTTTGTGGAGTAGCCTGCATTTGACTGCTTAAGTTCTCACATGATTTTTTTTTTTTTTTCCCTTCAACAAATACTTACAGAGCATACAGAAGACTGTGAGATGCTGCAGGGGATATGAAAACAAATCAGACTGTCCTTGCCATTGATGAGTTTACAAAACCAATCTTATTATTATAAGCATGCCTCACTCATAACTATCTATTTATTGATTTGTTTTCCGAACGACATCAAGACTAGCTACTGGGGAAAGGCTTCAGCCACCCAGCACCAAGACATTAACATTTTCATAAAGAGTGGGGGAAAGAAAGAGTGCAAAAGGTCAAAATTTGGACAAGGGGAAGATGAATATTTTCTCTACATCCCTCTGCTGCCTGAATCACCTGAAGCAGACAGACCTGGACTTTGTTACAGGTAAATAATTACAGTTGTATCTGCCATAAATATCTAGCTGAAGGGGCCATTGCAAAAATTGAGATTGTATCTCCAAGCAACTGTCAAATGGCTAGAATAAATTTAGAGGACTTGAAATACTGATGTACATTTTCTATCATAGATATCTCTCGGTCTAGACTTTCAGACTGCATCTTGACAGAACACCTAGGATGGCTGAGAAATTAAGGAGTCAGGAACAAAAAATTACATACTGTTGGTGTTCTGTGGTTTGTGTCTTCTCTCCCTGTGGTACCAGCAAACAGGAAGTCATTGTGAATAGGGATGAGCAGAAATGTTCAAGGGACAGGTCCCTGGGTATTTCAAAAAGCCCAAGAGGCAATAAATCTCACCCAAATAGAAAGCCTAAAGAGGTCAGCAAGAAGCAGGCAGCCTAATATTTGTGCTTTTCAGGGCAGCAATAAATCTGACAGTGTTCCTTCTTAACTCAGCTGTCTTTTGCACAGACCCAGATCAAAAGTCTCTCCCAACACACATTGCAATCACCTGTTTCTCATTGGGCCTATTGGGTGGGATAGGCAATGTAAGGGAATGGAATCATCCTTCTGTCTGCCTCCGTGTAAAGACATCCAGGCGCCCTGATTGAAAGCAAACAGCCTAGATCTTGTTTATAGAGGAATGGGGGGCAGGGAGGGCTGCATGCCAATGCATACATTGGAGGGGATGGGGGAAGGGAACCTTGCAGGGAGTGGCAATGAGGGAGCTTCCTGTTTTCTTTATTGACTGACTTCTGGGGATGTCTGGTACTAGATTAATTGCATCCCCATATCCTAAGCCTTCCAAAATGGATTAAAGGAAAATTGACATTTTGACTCATGCCAATTCAATGTTGATCGCCCAGACTGAGCCCCATGTTCATTAGTTGACAGGGTCTTACAGGGTCTATAATGTCCTATAACCATATGGGCAGGTTTCATAGCATTTGATTGTTTTGGCTTGTCTTTTAAGTTGTTGCCATTTTTATCCGCATCAGCGTTTTTGCCCTGGAGACTACATTTCTCAACTTCTTGAGAAGCTGAGGTTTCTATAGAATTCTTTGTCTATATGCTACAAAGCCTAGCAGTGCACCATGGGCTACTGGGTACTAAGCAAATGTTTGATAATGACCCTTCAGGGAAGTCCTCTAATTCTCTGTCATGCCACGGAAGTGACCCAGGGTTCTAGAAGGCAGTACCAGGTGATGGAAAACCTGGTCGATCCCACCAAGTCAGGAGGTCTTAAAATACATGGACTCAGCCAACTAGAAGCATTTATTAAGTACATATTCCTATGTGCCAGCCACTGACAGACTGTAAATACGTCTTCTAAAACCTAGTACAGTTAAGTACAGAGCGGCCCATTGGCAGAAGACTGGTTACCAGATGATAAATGTTTTTTGATCCTACCAATTAATTCAACATCTGCTAAGGTAAAGAAGGGTTGTTTGGGGGAGTGACCACACTGATGAAAATATGTATGCCTGAAACATTTCAGTAATAATATTCATGATAAAAATAACAGCTAACATGTATATGTTGTTTTAAGATTTGCAAAGCACTTTATATGTTATATCTCATTTGATCTTCGTCACAACACTATGAGATAGGTACACTCATCATCCTCATTTTTCTGATGATGAAACTGAGACTGAGAGATTAAGTGACTTTTCTAGGATCACATATCTGAGTCAAGATTCAAACTCAGGTCTTCTTGACTCCAAGTCCCACATTCTATCCATTGTGCCACCTAGCTTCCAGTGGATGATGATGATAATGATTCCAACTGGGGAAAACACTTTTTGGAACTTCACTTTGGAAGTACCTTTATAGCCTACAGTGAATTATTTCAAGGACTCTCTATGGTGACTATAAAGATGAGGATAAAGTTCAAAAAAAAAAAAAAAAGAAATGTCTGAAGCCTTCTTTACTTACTCCAGTGGCTCTACCATGTTGACTATAATTTTAAGATCAGTCACCCTGCTCCTCTCAATCCCACTGATATTTTTCAGCCCTATAGGTATGAAGCATCTCACAGAGAAAGGATTAATAATCATAGGCCTCAGGCCTATTAGAAGGTGGGGAGTCCAGTGGAGAGACAGTGGGGGTCCTATAGAAAAAGGAATGTGATGAAGATGAAAGAGTACTAGATTTTTGAGTTGAAGAACGTGGGTTCAAATCCTGGTTCTGCTGTTTATTATCTACATCATCTTGGGTATTTAATCTTTCTGGGCCTCCCTCAGTTTCAGAATCTAAAAAATGGAGATAATCAGTGGTGTACTGGTAAACATTTAACAACTGGCTCTTTAAATGTAAACATTTAACAGCTGGCTGTTTTGAGAAGCACAGTGCATGTTTAAGTTTAATCTACATTATTAACACTTTCTTCCTCACTTTCTTAAGTCTAAACAATCAATCAATTGTAGCATTTGCAGATTTCCAAGGTATAAATAAATGCTCACACTGAAAATTCAGCAGTCCTGTGAGATGAGTCCAGGACACCCCTGGAGACAATATACTAGCTATTTTACAGAGGAGGGGAGTTGTTAAGATAAAATAAATGTGAAAGCAGTTTTGATAAATTTAAATTACTGTTCTACAAAGTAAGTAATATATAGTAACTTCTAATACAGAGGTCATTTATCTGACAACTTCATCTATCTGAAACAGCCAAGAACAAGAAAGTTCGCAAAAAAGGCATTTAAGCAACTAAGAGAAGTACAACAAAGCCCATGCATTCTACTCATGGGAGAGCCATTCAGGCCCTCTTTCAGAGCTTGCTTCCTCTTCTTTTAGACATAATTCTAACAGGCTTGATTATCTGGTTTGCCAGCCTGCAGGAGATAAGATTCAGCAAATCTGGAGTAGAAACAGAGAGAATGCTGCTAGAGATGGGCATACTGACGTAATCAGAATTAACAACTGAGAGTAAGAGAGGACATCTGGCATCTCTAATCTAGACTTTGTCAGAATCTCATCATCCTGCAAGATCACATCAACCCTGAAACTCACACCTCCTCAGTACCCCACTCCCCCAACCCCCTTACCCCCCCTGCCCTAGGGGCTCCCTCTCTCTCTCTGATTGGACAATAGAAAACTCTTCCCTGAATCCTCCATTTAAGGAGAACACCTTTGATTATTTCCCACATGGCTGTACTCCTCTGAATTTCATCTTACCTGATCTCTAAATACCCTCCCTCCCAGGCCCCCTGCTTTTTTTATGTTGTCTCCCATATTAGATCTTGGGCTCCTTACAGGCAAATACTATCTTTTGCCTTTCTTTGTAACCTCAATGCTTAGCACAGTGCCTGGCACAGAGTAAGTACTTAATAAATGTTTGTTGACTGACAAAAGTACAATAGAATATACAAGAACAGGAATCCAGAACAATGGCATACTTCATTAGTTCTTAAGAGAATGACTGTTTTTCAAGGGCAATGTAATATAGCATAATAATTAATATTGGAAACATAAAATATTAGAACTAAGAGGGAACTTAGAGACTTTGAAGCAGTAGGGTGGAGCAAAAAGGACACTGATCTAGAAGTCTGGAAGACAGAAGACCTGGGTTCAAGTCCTGGTTTGCCCCTCTGCATCCTCATTTGTAAAATGGAAATAATAATATTTGCACTGTCTCCTAGATTTCCTGGTTTCCAGAAGCAGTGTGCTTTCCATTATATTGCAGTACCGCTGTTCAGAAAAATGACTTCTGTCCAAAAGTTTCAAAAATACAAATGCTTCAGCAATCTTTCATTTGAAGCTCTTCAAATACCAAAGCCTTGTTCTGGGTAATTCATTGTCTGTGTAGTACAAAGCCCACCAATTCACCAGGGGCTGAGAGATGTTGAATAAGTATTCTTGAATGGTGATGATGATTCCAAAGATGCTGCCATTGTTCAGAACATTTGAGGAACTCTGCTTTGTCATTGGCTACAGAGCATAACAACATAGACTGGTTAGCTTCAATTACCTGGAAAACTCATTCATGTGGAACTGTTCATTCTCCCTTGATGCCAAATGAGTGAGGCATTACTGTGCTAGTTATTATTATACCCAATGGTTAATTGGAATCCTATCTGTCTCCCTTATGACAAGGCCCCCTTTTCCCCTGGCCCTGGGCTCTATGTACATAGCTCATTAGTAATTCTGTGGCTGAAAGATTCTAGGCTCAGAGTACCTCTGGATGTGCTTGTAGAGAATCCTGATGGATGATATGCCCAAACTGGCCAGGCATCTGGGAGATGATTTTGATCCATAAGGATCTGTCCATTTTGATCCATAAGGATCTCTCTATCACTATATTGTTCTCTATTTGGGGTGGGAGAGGGGTAGGGAACATTATGAAGAAGGCCCACCACTGGGGACCTGATAGGATGAAAACTGAGTTGGATTGTGCTCCTTCCCTCCTACCAGTCTTTCCAATCTTACCAAAATCTGGGAATGAAGCTTGTAGGTTTCATGACTGAGGTAGGGTAGAAGACACTTGAAAGCATTTGGAAAGACTGAGGATGATTTCCTGATCATGATTTGAATTCCTATCCATGGGATAATGCTTCCATCAGACAAAACACATTCAAAACCATAGAGGTGTTTTTTAGGTAATGTCAAAAAGGCCACCAGTTAAGATTGCTACACTGGGGATTTAGATATCAGGATGAAACAGTAGGAAAGGGCTTCTGCCAAAAAGTTCAGCTGAGATAGCCATATTAACAGCCAGTGAGCTTGTAAACGCCAATGAGTTAGCAAGTCATGTGTCTAAAGTCTGCCTGAGGGGGTCACATTCCCACTGTGAATTTACCCAGGTCCTTCCAAAGGCAAGGCAATAGAACTAAGTAAGTGGGAGTTACGGGAAGTAGCATGGTGGATCATTTTCAGTGTGATCCTTTTATAAGGCTGCTGTCAAAGAACAGACTAAACCCTACATTATGGTCATCAAAATATCAGACACTTACTATATTAAGCTGTTATATTTGCCAAGTATGATTTCACTCAAAGCACATCAAATCTGTTTAAACGTTTATATCTTTTTTAGAACAACAAAATCTAGTGAGTTTCCTTGACTCTTTCTTTGATAACCAAAGACCTTGACCTGGAGTCTGTGATAGGTAGATAGACAGACAAACAGGTAGATAGTATATATATGTGTGTGTGTGTATGTGTGTACACATATGTATATATATAGATTATATATATATCTATATATATTTAACTATTTCAATGTAATTGGTTCCCTTTGCAACCTTATGTATTTTATTTTATGCATTTAACATTATTCTGAGAAGGGATCTGTAGGTTTCACCAGCCTGGCACAGGGGTCAGTGACCAAAAAAGATTAATAAGCCCAATTATAGAGTCTCTATGTCATAATGATCAAGATCAGTTCTCTTTATACAAGTCTTAGACTTACGAGGGGAACCAGGAAAACAATTCATACCATAATAGAAATATAGTTCAAAGTTCAAAGTCAAGAAGTAAAATGGAAAAATGAGCAAACAACAACAAAAATTGATCATAAAAAGCTATTACAGTGGCAAGGAACACCAAGGCACAAACTCAGAATAAGACAACAATATGAAAACAGCTACAACCAAAGCCTCAAAGAAAAATGCTAATTGGACACAAGCTCAATAAAAATTCCTGGAAGAGGTAAAGAGATAAGTGTAGTAGAGGAAAAGTTGGGGAGAAAATGAGAGTGATGCAAGAAAATTATGAAAAGAAAATTAACAACTTGAGAAAAGAGGCACAAAACATTACTGAAGAAAATAATACCTTAAACAATAGAATTGGCCTAATGTTAAAAGAGGCACAAAAATTTACTGAAGAAAAGAACTGCTTAAAAAGCAGAATAAACCAAATGGAAAAGGAGGTACAAAAGCTCACTGGAGAAAATAATTACTTAAAAATTAGAATTGGGCAAATGGAAGCTAATGACTCTATAAGATATCAGGAAACAAAACAAAGTCAAAAGAATAAAATGTAAATATCTCATTAGAAAAACAACTGACCTGGAAAATAGATCAAAGAGGAGCAGCTAGGTGGTACAGTGGATAGAGCTGTGGCCTTGAAGTCAGAGAGGACCTGAGTTCAAATCTGGCTTCAGATACTTGACACCTACTAGCTGTATGACCCTGGGCAAGTCATTTAACCCCGATTGCCTCACCAAAAAAAGCAAAAAAAAAAAAAAAATAGATCAAAGAGATATAATTTAAGAATTATTGGACTACCTTAAAGTCATGATAAAAAAAAAAGAGCCTGGACATAATATTTCAAGAAATTATCAAGGAAAACTGCCTTGCTATCTTAGATTCAGAGAATAAAATAGGATTTGAAAAAATCCACCAATTACCTCCTGAAAGAGACACCAAAATGAAAACTCCTAGGAATATTATAGTCAAATCCCAAAGCTTTCAGGTAAAGGAGAAAATATTGCAAGCAGCCCAAAAGAAATATTTCAAAAATCATGGAGCCATAGTTAGGATCACACAATATTTAGCAGCTTCCATGTTAAAGGAGTGGAGAGTTTGGAATATGATATTCTGGAAGGTAGTGAAGCAAGGATCATAATCAAGAATAACCTACTCAGCAGAACTGAGTATAATCCTTCATGGGAAATGCATATTTAATGAAATAGAGGAATTTCAAGCATTTCTGTTAAAAAGACAAGAGCTTAATAGAAAATCTGACATTCAAACACAAGACTCAAGAAAAGCATAAAAGGTAAACGTGAAAGAAAAATTAAAGAAAAAGACTAAATTAATTAAACTGTTTACATCCCTACATGAGAAGATAATACACTTAATTCCTAAAAATTTTATTATTATTAGGGAAGTTAGAAGCAGTCTACATAGACAGAGGGCACAGGTGTGGGTTGATTATGTTGGGATGATCTCAAAAAAGGGAGGAGTGAGAAAGAGGGATGCACTGGGAGAAAAAGGAGAAGTAGAATGGAGAAATTTTTCTCACATAAAAGAGGCACACAAGGAAGAACTTTTACAGTAGAAGGGTTAAAGGGGAGAGTGCATGATGAGCAATGCTTGAAACTCAGTCTCAATGGAATTGGTTCAAAGAAGGAAATGTGTGTGTGTGTGTGTGTGTGTGTATACATACACACATACATACACACTCAGATAATTGTAGAAATCTATCTTCCCCAATAGGTTAATAGGAAGAGAAGGGGGAAGAAGAGAAAGGGCAGGGTTTGGCAAATGGGAGGGCAGTTTAAGGGAGCAAAACAGACTTTTGAGGAGGGACAAAAAGAGAGAGAAAGAGAGCAGTATAAACAGAAGAAAATAGGATGGAGGGAAATATAGATAGTAATCATAACCGTGAATGTGAATGGGATGCATTCACCTATAAAACAGAAATGGATAGCAGATGGATTAGAAACCAGAATCCAACACTATATTGTTTACAAGAGATACACTTGAAACAGAAAGACACACACAGAGTCAAAATAAGGAGATGGTGCAGAATCTATTATACTTCAGTTGAAGTAAAAAAGTCAGAGGTAGCAATCATGATCTAAGACAAAGCAAAAGCAAAATTAATTTTTTTAAATTAAAATTAAAAGAGATAAACAGGGAAACTACATTTTGATAAAAAGATAACAATAAACAATGAAGTGATATCAAAACATTTTACAGTGAATTTCTCTAATAAAGACCTTTTTTCTCAAATATATAGGGAACTAAGTCAAATTTATGAAAATATGATCCATTCCCCAATTGATAAATTGTCAAGGGATATAAACAATGGGTGGAAAACAAAAAGATTTCTGTTCAACATAACAAAAACTTCCTAAAGGGGTTGTGGTGCTTTGTTTTGTTTTGTTTTTTCAGAAAGTGGAATGGACTGCTTGAGTAGGCAGGAACACCATAAAGAGTTATAAGAATTTGCATAGTGTTTTAGTAGTGACAGCCCCAGCTAAAACACAGCTCCCCTTGACTTCTAGGCCAGTGCACTTTCCACAATACATTCTGCATTAGGCCTTGAGCAGTCCTGGGAAGCTGAGGTGCTGACTTCTACTCCCCTCCCAGTGTGATGCAACCTTAACTTGTCTTGCTGAAACACTATTTCACCTACAAGTTAACATTTTATTCCACTGTCTCTGATTTCATTATCTCTCTTTTGTCACTCAATCTCACTTTTTTCCTAGGGGTTCCAAAGGCTTTACAGTGAATGATGAGAATGAAATTATAAGCACCAAAAAACCCCAAAAAACCAATAATTAAATGCAAGTCATTGCCATGACAGAGTGAATAGAATTCTGTACCTCACTATTTAGGGCACTGACTATTCATTAACAATTCTTCCCTAGCCTGAGAGTTTGGCTAGAGTTCTGTCCATTCCCCATGTATTCTGCTTATCTCTTCAACTACAAACAAGTTCTCCCCACCTCAAATGTAGGAATCTGTTTTACTTTACTATGCATATTTACTAAAAGGGTTTTATCCTTTTTCTATTTCTTTTTCCATTGATTTGGGGGCCAAGGACAGTGGGAGGAAGAGAGGGGCTGGTGATAGGATTTCTCTCCTCTCCCCCACCACCTCCCTCTAAAAAAAAAAGAAAGAAAAGAAAAAGAAAGTTATCAAAGCATTTTTTGAAAGTGTACAGAAGAGAACAGAAGGGAGGCCAGAAGGAAACACAGACAAATAGGTCAGCTTTGAAAGTTATAGGTTGAATTTATTATATACCTAAACGGAAAAATAAACTGTACATAATAGATTCAGTTTCATGCAAAATCATCTCTTTCTCTTCTACTTTGTATATGAAAATGCTTATTTTATTTGGTATTTATTAAGTTCAGAAAATAAAAAAAGTTCTCTCATTCCCTTGTGAAAGATTAGTATCTTACAGTGTTGAAATTTTAAATGAGATTGTTTATGCATCAAAGACTAAGCATTAATATCCAAAGCACATTCACACTATAATTGTATTCTGATGATTAGAATGGGCAATGCTATTTCTCTATTAAATTATGGAGTCCACTGGATTATACACACTGCAGTGACATGCCAGTTCAGTTCCCACTAACAACAGATTCCCAGAGCCAAATTTTCAAGCTTAGATATCTCTGCAAATTGGCCTGGATACTCCATCTGTACAGTCTTTGGCCTGGAGGAACAAAATTGCTACTGGAAAATCATACTTGCTCTCAAGGGTCTGAAATATGGGAAGTTGGACTACTGTGCTCCACCTTGGTCAGCCCATGTCTGGAGGCTTTTGTCCATGTTCCATAGAAGCAAGTCCTTTCACAATATTTAAAAGGAACTTTTCTAAATGAAAGTAACAATAGAATGTGTGGAAGGAAGGAAGAAAAAGAAAAAGAAAAAAGAGAAAGGAAGGAAGGAAGGAAGGAAGGAAGAGAATCAATCACTTATTAAATTCTTGTTATGTGCCAAACACATGCTAAGTACTAAGTATACAAATAAAAAAAGTAAATATAGTCCTGCCCTCAAGGTACATACATATTAATGGGGTAATGGAGGAGGGGGGAAACAACATATATAAGTGAGTGGTGGCCAGGGTAGCATATTTTGGTTAGGAAAGTTGCAGGGTTGATGAAGGGAGCCAAAGGGGAATAGATTGACACACCTGTTAAAGATGTAATGACAGGGGCAGCTAGGTGGTGCAGTAGATAGAGCACCAGCCCTGGATTCAGGAAGACCTGAGTTCAAATCCAACCTCAGACACATAACACTTACTAGCTATGTGACCCTGGGCAAGTCACTTAACCCCATTGCCTAGCCAAAAGAAAAAAAAAAGATTCAATGACAGAGTTGATTTGATTATTGTTCCATGACAATAAATGGGAAAAGGAGGGACAAAGGGTATGCATACAGTGGAATGGCAGCTGGTATAGACAAGAAGTGAAACATAGCTAAGGTCCTTTGGTAGATTCTGAGGCAACTACCAATCAAGACAGTGGGGCTCTAGGTCAGGAGTGCAGGGTATAAAAGTGTTAAGTCCTAGAGGGATTTGTTTCTAGACCCAAGACATGGTAACTGGTGAAGAAAAGTAGTAAAATGAAGCCTGGATGGAACCCAGGTCTAGAAATCATGAACACCCTATGACTGTATCTATTCAAATTTGTAAATGGTCATGGAAGAACTGCAGCATGTCGACCAGATGACTAGGATTGTGAAGGATCTGGAAATGTCCAAAAGGACTCTAAGCACATAGGAGAGAATAGGAGGAAGTGGTCACCATCTTCAAATATGTGAAAGGTCACGTAGAAGAAAAATTGCTTTGCACTTGTGAAGCTCAAAATGGTAGAAGTAGGACAAATGTGAGGAAGTTACAGAGGCAGATTATGTCTCAGCATTAGAAAGAACCTTCCTACAGTAGAACTGTGCAAGAAAGCAGGGATGTGCCTGATGAGATAATGAGTTCTCTGTCACTGGAGATGTTCAAATATAGCCTGAACGACTACTCACTTGAGATACTATAGGAAAGGTATCTACATTGGCAAGGAGATTGACCTACATGGTTTTTTGAGTTCCCTTCCATCTCTAAAATTCTACTAATGTCAGTGACTTTGAGCACAGGTAAAATGTGTCAAAAAAAAAAAAAAACCAACTCCCTCATTCCAAAATTTCTTCTTTCCCAGAAACTGCACCACCACAAGCACTTCAGTACTTTGAATTAAGAATTGTCCACTCTCTGTTGACATTTTTTTACAAGTTCCCAGGAAAGGTAACACAATACCTTGACGTTAATGAGAATAAGTTGTTAAGATTGCTTTACTCTGTGACAGGACAGACTGCTAGAGTATAAGAATATTAAGTATCTGATAATGCCATTCAGAGACATTTTGTTCCTTTATGATAAAGCCTTCTTTTTCACCCAGTCCTATGGCAATGATGTTTAACAATTTCTGAAAATTACATCCACTTTCAAATGACAGAAATTTGCCATCATCCAGCCCCCTTCTCAAAAACCATCAGTGATTCCCCATTATTTAATACAAATTTCTTTTCTTGGCATTCAAGGCTTTCTAGTACCTACCTCTAGCTTACCTTTCCAATTTTATTTCACATCAGCTAGATGGTACAGTGGTTAGAGTGCCAGGTCTGGAGTTAAGAAGACCCAAATCTGGCCTCAAGACACTGATTAGCTGTGTGACCCTGGGCAACTCAATTAACCTCTGTCTGCCTCAGTTTCTTCAGCTGTAAATGGGGATAGTAATAACACCTCCCTCCCATGACTGTTGTGAGGATAAAATGAGATAATGTTTGTAAAGCTATTAGCACAGGGCCTGGCACATAGTTGGCCTTTCTTTCTTTCTTTCTTTCTTTCTTTCTTTCTTTCTTTCTTTTTGGCCATTGGGGTTAAATGATTTGCCCAGGGTCACATAGCTAGTAAGTGTCAAGTGTTTGGTCTGAGGTCACATTTGAACTCAGGTCTTCCTGACTTCAGGGCCGGTGCTCTATCCACTGCGCCGCCTAGCTGCCCCCATAGTTGGGCATTATTAAATGTTGCTTCCTTCCTTCCATCCATCCATCTGTCCTTCCTTCCTTCCTTCCTTCCTTCCTTCCTTCCTTCCTTCCTTCC
>NW_020950326.1:4565993-4635784 GCF_900497805.2 Vombatus ursinus | reverse complement strand
TTCCTTCCTTCCTTCCTTCCTTCCTTTCTTCCTTCCTTCCTTCCTTCCATCCTTACTTCACTCACTTTCATTGCAGCCAAAGTGGATTACTAACTGTTCCCCATCTCATACTACAATCTCCTGTGCAGGAAGTCTTCCATGCTTTGAACATACTCCCTCCACATCTCTGCCTGTTGAAATGCTTCTCTGCTCTTATCCAACTCAGATGCCTCCTTTCTCCTTAAGCCCTCTAGCTAAAAGCAGATCACTCGTTCTCAAATTCCCCTAGACATTGTGCCTCTATCTTTTGCTTGCCTCCAGTCACATTGTGCTTTGCCTAATATGTACTTCTATATAGTCCTCCTATCAAATTGTAAGCTCTGTGAGGGCAGTCACAGCCTGCCTTGCTAATATGTATTTCTGTCCAGACCTCCTATTAAATTGTAAGCTTCTTGAGAGCTCTCTCTTGTCACCTCTCATCTTTGTGTCCCCATTGACTAGCACAGTGCCTTGAATTGAGTAGACATTTAATACATGTCAGTTAGATTGAAATAAATTGAATTGAATGGTCGACAGACTCTGAAGGTCACTTCTACATGGGAGCCCCCCAAAATACAATGTAATGAAATAAAAGAAACATTTATTAAAGCTTCCTTTATTAAGGCCTAATGCTAAGGCCTAGAGATACAAATAAAAAAGACAGTTCTTGCTTCCAAAGAGCTTCCAAACCAATGGGGGAAGATAACGCTCAAAAGGAAGTTAAATGAGGAGGGGAGAAGATGATAGAGTTGAATTCAAGCAGTGCAGTTGGTAGGAAATGAAGAGTAGACTGGGCTCCTGAGCCCTCTTCAAATGGGGACTTTGTGAGGAATGTTTGCCTCAGTCTCCAGTCTCTCAATCAGAAGGGCAGAGGCCACACTGAGGAGGTGTGATGCAGTCTCGGTGGTGATGAGATTTTCCTGGTAGGGGGAGGGCAGTGGGAGAGCATGATGATGGATGCAAAGAAGCATCTTCAGTAGTGACAGCTTTATGGACAATCTCCCAAAGTGACTACTTTGAAGGGAGAATATTCATTTGGATGTAGGGGGTGTGTGTGTGTGTGTGTGTGTGTGTGTGTGGCTGTCAAAAAGGTCTCATCTGTATACTTTCCATCCTCATATACCATACTTGTGCAAAGTCTGGTTGGTTGGGTTCAAGTTTCCATAAGTAGGCATTACTTAGATTTTCAAACTTAGAACACTCATATTTTTCTTCCAATCAGGGCTAGGCAGTGGCCAGTTTTTGAACTAGGCAAACCTGATCTCTTTCTTTTTCTCCTTCACTTTCTGAGCCTACTTCCATCCCTCGTAGTACTTCCTGCACATAAGAACCAGGAGGATTCATCTTTATTAGCTATATGTGAATTGGTCAGATGTTACCTCTCTAAAGAGGATTTATATTTTCAAGGTATCATAGATTTAAATCTGGAAAGGACCTTAGAGAACATTGAGTCCAATGTCTAGAGTCTCACAGCTAGTGTCTAAAATCAAATTTAGTCCTAGATCTTCCTGATTCCAAGTCTTGGACTCTATTTACTATAGCATGCTGTCTCATATTTTAAGTGAGTGTTTCCAGAAAGCAACCCAAAGAAATGAATCTGTAATGGTAGAATTTCAGTCTCTGTGGTACCTAGGTCAGGATGGAGGAGTTATTCTTGGGCAAGAAACCCTTCAAAGAATGCTATATAGAGAACTACTTCCTCTTCCTAGAGATAAGCTTGTCCACTAGCAGCAATTCTGGGTCAATGCCTTTTCTTTCCCTCAAAATCATCCTAGCTCCATCATAAACACAATATCAAGAAGAAAGATTTTTTGAAAATTCTGTCCAGAGTTGTTTTGTTTTATTTTTTTTTCCCTGCAGAAAGCTCCAACCAGTGCCTAGGCTCAACTAAGATGTCTATGGTGTGTTCCTAATGACCTTCATTGGGTTCTGAATGAAACTGAACTTTGTAAGGTCATTTCCAAGAGATGATTACAGACAAAGGTACTTTGTACCTCAGAAATAAAATGAATGTGCTGCAACTCTTCTTTCCATTAAAGTCTATAAATGCCTCATTTCTGGATAGTATTTTGCTATAACATACAAATTCCTTGTCTCTTATGGAAAGCTTTATATAACCTGCTTGTTTGGCCTTTATTAGTCATGCTACAATGATTTAAAAGCTTTGAAGATTGTCTTAACTAAAAAGAGGCCCACAAAACCCCATCCATTCTCTCCTAGTCACTGCCTCCGACTTTAAAGGATAACTAATGATAGAACTTTTTAAAAGCTCTCGGATACCAGAAAATATTTAATAGGGCTACTAATAGGAAAGCAAACCTGCTGCGGAAAACCTGTCTGCTCTACTTTTCCTTTATCAATATCCCCTGGAAGTAAATTTGTCACCATAGAGTGGGAAATCTCAACCTGATCTACTTTAATGTTTCACGCTAGGTTTGTAAAACAAGAGTAATAAAAATAATGACAATGTGATTACTCTTCCCTCTCTTTTCAGTTCATCACTTGCAGATTTGAATAATGAATTATATTCATATTATCTGTGCATTCTTACTCTTGACTTCCTCTACTGGCTGAAAGTATAGCTTCTGTATCCAGTTGTTAAAGACTGAAGGGCCATTCCATGCTGAGACCACTGATCCCAATCTGTAGATGAGCCATGTGGGCAAAATGATCTCTAGTGCCATTCATTTGTGAGCTGGATCAGAGAAAACTATCAGTCACCTTGGGAATGGGTCCAGAAACCAGGCAAAATGTTTAAAATGGCATTAGTCATCACCTTGGAATATAAGTAGCCAACAGAATTAATTTTGCATTAGGAATAAAAGGCTAATAAATTTTACTATATTGGGCTAATTGATCATAGTATCATAGCTTCATGAGAAGCATTATAGTGTAATGGATAAATAGCTGACCTCAGAGCCAAGAAGACCTGGATTGAATTCCACCTCTGACTCATCCTGGCTATATGACTCTGGACGAGACACTTAACCTCTCTGTTTTCTCGGCAACTCTCTAAAACTACCTTCTGTGGTAGAGGGAGTTTCTTTACCTTGGAGTTCAATATACTAATGAAATCACAATTCCAGTTTCTATTCCCTATCATAGAATCATTGATTTAAAACTGGAAGGAACCTCAGAACCATAAATTAGTTTTTATTAATTAATTTATTTTCAATTTTCAACAATCACTTCCAGAAGCTTTTTGAGTTTTAAATTTTCTCCCTCTCCCTCCCCACCTCCTTCCCCAAGATGGCATGGAATCTGATATAGGATCTACATATACACTCTTATTAAATATATTTTCATGTTAGTCATGTTGTAAAGAAGAATTAAAATCAATAAGAGGAACCACAAGAAAGAAGAAACAAAACAAAAGAAAAAAAATAGCAAATAGTAAGCTTCGATCTGTATTCAAACCCCATAGTTCTTTCTCTGGATGTGGATAGCCTTTTCCATCATGAGACTTTTGGAGATGTCTTAGATCATTGTATTACTGAGAAGAGTTAAGTCTATCAAAGTTAGTCATCATACAATGTGGCTGTTACTGTGTACAACATTCTCCTCGTTCTGCTCACTTCACTCAGCATCAGTCCATACAAGTCTTTCCAGGTTTTTTTTTGAAGTCTGCTTATTCATCATTTCTTATAGGACAATAGTATTCCATTACATTCATATACCACAACTTCTTCAGCCATTCCCCAATTGATGGGCATCTCTTCAATTTCCAATTCTTTGTCACCACAGAAGGAGCTGCTATAAATATTTTTGTACATGTGGGTCCTTTTCCCATTTGTATGATCTCTTTGGAATACAGCCTTAGAAGTGTTATTGTTGGGTCAAAGGGTATGCACGTTTTTATAACCCTTTGGGCATAAGAACCATAACTTATTATGATGTTCTCATTTTACAGGTAAGGAGACAGAGGTGCAGAAAGAAGTGATTTGCCTAAGGTAACACAGATATTAAATAACACAGGATGGATTTGAACCAGATCCTCTGGTTCCAAATCCAGTGCTTTCATTATTTCACGATCTGGATGTTCCTCAGCCAGGATAAAGAAATTTATGATCCTAAGAACCCCTTTCTAGCCAAAAGACATGGTGGTTTTCACTTCTACCATTTCTTAATGGAATCTTTGAACCATGCAGTACAGGGACCTACATGTCACAGTGTCATTCACCTGGATTATGACTCAGTGGATAGAGGAGTCAGGAAGACTTATCTTCATGAGTTCAAATCTAACCTCAGACACTTAATAGTCGTGTGACTCTTGGCAAGGCACTTAACCCTGTTTGCCTCAGTTTCCTCATCTGTAAAATGAGTTGGAGAAGGAAATGGCAAACCACTCCAGTATCTTTGCCAAGAAAACCCCAAGTGGGGTCATGGAGAATCAGAAACAACTCTATGACAACAACGATTCCTCCCAGTATATCAAGAGAAGAAAAGTACACATATGGAAAACAGAAACACCAACTTAGCTCTTAACTCTTTTGCAATCTCAGAATGTGTCTGGAAGGAAGGAAAGGAGAGAATGGGTCCTTTTAGCTTTCCTCAAACAAAGTGGTGACTCCTCTCTCAATATTTGGAGCCAGCCAATTCATTTATAGGACACCCCTAATTAGTGCAATGGTATCTTCAGGAGATGCCACAGAGAATATCTTCTCCAGGACAAAACAATCAAAATCACAACACAAAAACTCACCACCCTATATGCTCCCCAAGGTGATCAGGAGACTCCATTGAATAATGACCTAGACTCTTCTCCTAGTTAAGTATCTACTGGATACAGTTGCTATACTTTTAGCCAGTAGAGGAAGTCAAGAGCAAGAATGTACAGATAATATGAATATAATTCATTATTCAAATCTGCAAATCTTTACAAATCAAAACAGAATTCCTCAGGGTGCATTTTTCTGTGTTTCAGATTCTGGATATGAGTTCTTTAAGGTTTGTCACTGGTGACCTCTCACTTCCCTTTTCTATGTCTTTCTTCCTACTGTAAGGCCTTCCCCAATTTACACAATCCAAGTGTATAAACTATAACCAGCTAAAGTTTTGACTGCCAATGGCCCAAAGTGCCTTTCCTCATTGAAATGGCAGTCTCTTGAAGACCTAAAATTATTCTGTATCCATAAAAGTGTCTAATGGTTAAATTTCAGATGCTGTGACAAGTAGAATAGGAAATAAAATAAGGGAGGCCCCTTAACTCACAAAGCCTAATTCTGTCTGCCTGTAGGTCTGCCTTGCTGACTCCTGAATATATATCTACCTTGATTGTTTTTGGAATGAAATGAGGAAGATTAATTCTTATCTCTTAGGCCTTCAGAAACAGAAGAAGGACCTGACCAATTGGCTAAACTTCATTTACACCATGGTCAATTGTCAGCTCAACCATTCTGAGTAAACAGACTGTTCTCGTAATGGAGAGGAATTGCTTCCCCTCTGGTATGGACAAAGAGTTTAGTGAATTGTAAAGACAGAGAGAGGTGAGGCTGCAAGTGTTATAGTTTGGGATGTGTATAGATATAATTGGATGTCAACAAAGAAGGAAGAGGAATGGAGAAATAGCAGTTACATAGTTAATTCTGGAAGAAAAAAATTATTGAACCATAAGAAAAACTGGAAACCTGGATGACCAAATTTAGTTCTCCACTTTCATTAAATTCACTGAAATATTACTCAATTTTCTATTTTTGTCATGAGATCTTTGGAAACATGACTTTTTTCTCCCACTTAGAGGAAGAAAATAAAGAAAAATCAATAAACAAGCATTTATTAAGCACTTTACTTTGTGCAAGCACTGTGCAAAGCATTGGTGACACAAGTAGAAAAATCAAGACAGTTCCTTCAATGAGCTCACATTCTATTTCAGGGATATAAAATGTATAGGAGGGTCAGCTGCAGGGTAGATGTCAAGGCCTGGGGATACCTAGGGTGTACTGACAAATAAGATGGTAATGATTAGAGGTTTGGAGGGTATAATGGCAGGGCAGATAATAAGGCTTGGTGGTCTTCCATCTTACAGTAAGAAGTGTAGGTGGTAACTCCATGCTTATCCAAATAGTGTGAGCAGCCATGCCTATCCTACAAATTGTAGGGGAATGAAGGGTCCATTACCATTGGGAAGGAGGAAGTTGTCCAAAAGGAATGTAGAAACCCTTGCTTCTCCCACAGGAGGAGGAAGGGGGCATCAGCATCTAGCCAGGAGGAACAAAGTAGAAGTGGTATTGGCAGAAGGGTCAGAGAGGAGGCAGGAGGGCTTCCAATGGCGCCTGTTCCTGCTGGGCCCCCTGGATGGGATCTCGCTTGGGCAGACAGGCTGGGGTAAGGGAGGGGGAATTTATAAGAAGAGAAACACAAAGTAGATTTTGACCAGTTTCCGGAGGACTACATGACATAAAACCGATTGAAAAAAAAACTGTATATGTGTTTAAACTAATTCTTCTTTTCTCTGGCAGAGTCCCATGAATCAGAAACTAGGTCAGCAATTTGGAAAAACCATGAAAAGAAAAGTAATACATTACAAGTTTCCATTTTCCTAATAATGCCATTTTTCCTACAGATGGTTTAATGTGGTCGGACCAGAGGTCCCAATATGTGGGTTTGTGGGTAGAAAATCACATTGGCCCAGGTTATGGAAGGACCTGGTTGAGGTTTGGGTTCCCCCATGCCCAGCCAGAAGTGTTCACTCCTTCTCCTGAATTCCCATAACATCTTGTTAAGGACTTTCTATGCAATAAACATATTCTCATGTTTTAGTTATTTGTGTACATGCCTTTTCCACCCTACTAAACTATAAGCTACTTGAGGGCAGGGCCCATGTCAAAGTGCCTAGCACATTGCTTTGCATAAAGGAGGTTTTTAATACATATTGAATGAATGGGTTGGCAATGGTGTTAACCTTCAGCAATCATGGCCACTGAAGTATCTGAAATAGGCTTTACCAAGAACCATCCAAAGGTAAATCATATCTCCATGCTCTGTATATATTTACACTTAATTTAATAATTAGAATTTCTAACATTTTAATTTCTAACATTGCTAGTATTTTAAGGTCTGCAAAGAGCTTTACATTCATCGTCTCATTTGATTCTTATAACAACTAGATGAGCTATACACTACAGACACTATCATGATCCCCATCTTATAGATGAAAAAGTGGAAGCCCAAAGAGGTCAAACAGGTTTCCAAATGTCCACACAGCTGGTGTCAGAGGCAGGATCCACACCTAGGAACTCTTTATGTTTCCTCTAGTATTTTTTCCACTAAATTACTCTGCCTCCTTCCTATAGTAAGATGGCTGCTGATAAGGACAGGTTGCTTGGCAGGTTTTAATGAAAACTTTCTGGGTTATGAATCCAGGGACTAGTTAGATTACTGGCATAGAGCATCATGCCAATGAGATTGTGCCAGATTCAATCCAAGGGTGTCCTGGTAGATGTTTAACAACCAGCTCTCAGGAGGAAAATGTACATGCTTTTAAGTTTAGTCTGTACTATTAACATTTTCCCCATCACTTTCTTAAGTTTAAACAATGAACAAGACAATGTCAAGTGCTGTTTTGTAGCATTTGCCATCAGTGTATAAATGCTTACACTGAAAATTTAACAATCAGCTCTCAGAGCCAGTGCAAGTTAGCTCTATCACAAGACTGGTTCAATCTCTGTACAAATTCAAACAAACAAAAGTGTTATTTTTCAACCACTGGGTGCTCTCCCACTTCTCACTAATTGTCTGACAGATGTGTACCACTGGTCACAAGAGGGACAACGACAAAGAGGATGGATAGTTCAGAGTCATTCATCCTCACTAATGAAAAACAACTCAAAAAACTTGAATTAGTGATATTATTTTTGCAGGTTATTTTTAGAAACCACTGAAAGGTAAGAAAGTCCACAACTCAGAAAGAATGAGAGGGAAATTTCTTTTTGAATTGGGAAAGCTGTAGTCTTTACTTTCTCTAGGAAACTACCAGTAGGCCACCCAATCATAGATCATGTCTAAGTTTTACTTTAGCATGAGTTCCATTTAGGATAAGAGAAAAAAAAAAGAACAGAAGAGGGACGAGGAGAATGGAACTATTTAATCTATAATTTTTGTCATCACAAAAATTGGCACAGTTTACTCTCAGGTTCTAGATTTTTTATATTGTACTTTAATATTGATACTGAAGACAGGGGCTCACTCAGGCACTTATTCTATATGCCTTTTAAGGAAAATTAAGATAAAACAATTTGACCACTAACTGAGTTACCCTCTCTTCTTATAATTATAGAGGCCTGGGCAGGCAATAGGAAAGATAGGTAAGGGTGCTTGGAGTAGCTTAGCATGCTTATCTCTGGGTATTAGAATTATAGATCCACTCCATCCTCACCTCCATCATGTTCAATGGTTTCATGCAAACAGTGTTAAGTAAAATCATTATAGGGACAGCACATAGTTTCAGTGGATTGATGAAAGGCAAAGTAGGGTCAGTTGTAGGGAGTATCTGCTTTTGGGAGGATGCCTCTTGTGATTTGCTGATTTCTCCCTGGGCCTGACCAATTGATGTTTTTGGACTGACTTGAGTTTTCAAGTATTAATGAGCTCAGTTCTGAGCTCATTTTCTTGCCAGTGAGAGGTAAGAAGATGTTTATATCTTCTCAGATTACTCACCATTATAACAGGGTTTGGCTATATTGTGTTAGAACAGTGTTTTCTATATAGTGTTTTGCAACAATGGTCCAATAGCTTCAAGCTAAAAATTCTTTAATGGCACCTTAAGTAATACATAAGTACAAAATTTTATGAGTAATATTATTCTGAGGGTTCACATCACATTTTGTGGTTGAAAGGGGCTTATGGAACAAAAGTTGGGAATAACTTACAGTTACAACTTATAGTGTGTTAGCAATGTCACTGTAGAATGATGTTGATCAAGGCAACCTTATCTGGGGCATGCCTGAAATTGACCATGAAGACTTAAGAAAATTTAATAGTCTAAGGAGTCTGCTAAAAAAGTTTTTTTTTCATTTAAATTAAAAAACCTTCGTAACCTTAGGCTACATTACTGAAGAGAAAATTGCCAAATCATGCAGGTATAATTTCCAGAATTACACACTAGTCAGACTGCTCTTGAAGTATTATGTCTAGTTCTAGGAATGACATTTCAAGAGGAAAATCAATAAAATAGAGAATATATAAGGAGGGAGACAAAGATGGTGAAGGGTTTGAAAACAATTGAAATTGAGCCTGGAGGGGGTGAAAAAAAATTAGTGGAAGACATGGCAGTCAGAAGTAATAGATTTGTTTGCCCTGATCTTGACAACTAAGACATTCCAGGGAATCAGATGTCTTCTTAACATAGGAAAGAACTTTTGGTCAACTTGAGTTAATAAACAATGGAATAGATTGCCTTGAAAGACACCAAGCTCTCTCTCACCAGAGAGAGGCTAAATAAAGGGAGCCTAAAACATCACTAATGGGAGGTTAGATAATCTTGTTTCAAGGTTTCACTTAAAGGGAATTCTGCCCTGGAAGAAAGATTGGCCTAGTTGGAAGGTCTCATAACTCAAAAGTCCTCTGACCTACTTTTGCCCAAGTGGTTTTTGTATTCCAGAAAATTACTGGCATCGTGATGGGTACAAGTAAAAACAAACAATATGACTGATTTGGTTATTAAGATGAAATATATTCAACTGATACAATTCCAGTCCTACGTTTTACCTTCCCCCAAACATGGTTTTGTTGGTAAGGAGAATAAGATGTGAAGACACACTCCCAGTGTAGCCTGGATAACCTTAAGGAGCCACATCCCTAAGATGTGGCTCATAGTTCCTTCCAATGGTGATGGCAAGTTGTTACCCTATTGTTTCCAGATTCCCTAGACTGAGCTTAGTACAAGGGCTGGGACCAGACTGGACTTAAGCTTATGTCCCTGGAAGTTGGAAGAAGAAAAATTACTTTGTTGGAGGCACAGATTTTGGAAGTACTTGATGTATTTCCTTGATATCAAAATGCTTGCTATTTTAAGTAAATGGTTCTTGGGTTATTTATTTATTTGCAGATGTGCATGCAGCTTTCCCAACTCTATTTATTTATTTTTACGATGATATGAGGTCAAAGTGATTTTTCTACCTGGATCTAAATAGGTGTTTTTATTGAGGGTCAAGCCAAGAGTAATGGAATCCAGGCAACAAATTAATTCTCAAGGAATAACAAGAAATCACTGGTGAAGAAATTGACCTTTGCCCTCTACTCTCTCACCCCCAGCTCACCACACACACACATACACATACACACACACACACACACACACACACACACACACACACCAATTACTTTTTTTTTAACCTTTACTGTTTAGTTAGTTTGTATGCTTAACATCAGATTAACTTGGCCATGGCCAAAAAACTCATTAACCCTCAATATTCTGGCCTAAGTAGAGCTTACTAGCTGGAGAAGAAAATGGCAAACCACTCCAGTATCTATGCCAAAAAAACCCCAAATGGAGTCACAAAAAGTCAGATACAACTAAAATGACTGAACAACCAGAGCCTTCCATGTCCTGAATGCTTACTATAATAAAAATGCCTGGGGAGTTTAGGAGGTCAAAGTCCATATCACAGTTCTAGGTGGGGTTGCTTTTGTTTTAGAGTTTGTCCCCAGTACATTCCTTACAGCCTGGTCATATATTTCAGATCTACCCCACCCTTCTGCTTTAAATATATATATTTAAAGCAGAAGGGTGGGGTAGATCTGAAAATATATATATAAATTTACATCAAAAGAGTCCTCTAGGTGGCATAATAGAGCACTGGACTTGGAAATAGGAAGACATGAATTCAAATCCTGTGTCTGACACTTACTAGATGTGTGACCCTGGGTAAATCATTTAACCCCTCTCAGACTCAGTTTCTTATCTGTAAAATGGGGGTAATAATACTACCTGCTCCTCAAGGTTGTTGTGAGAATCAAATGACATAACATATGTAAAGTCCTTTGCAAATCTTAAAGCACTATATAAATGCTAGCTAATAGTAGTGGTAGCAGTAGCAGTAGTAGTAGTAGTAGTAGTAGTAGTAGTAGTAGTAGTAGCAAATCAATCTAAAAAAGCAGATGTGCATGCAGCTTTCCCAACTCTATACTAGGTGCTGTGGATGAACCAGAGACATCATTCTTGACTTCCAGGACTTTATAATCTGGTTGGGGAACAGAGGGTCACTTACATAAAATGTAGACATAAATAAAAACCAAATGTAATTAAATGTTGGATCACATGATAAGAATAGAAAAAATATTACTCACACATAGCAGTTAAAGGTCACAAAACCCTTTATTTGCAACTTCCCTTAGAGCATAGGGTACTAATGAGGCTCAGTATTTGGGAACCAAAGTTGGTGGGGGGGTGGGGGTATTGTACAACACTGCACTAAACCTGAAGGAAAATAGTCAACATCTAGCTGGGGCCGATTTTGTCCACACACAAGTCACTTGCGGGCAGAGACCAAAGAAAAAAATTCAAAGACTTTGCACATGAGCAGATAAATCAACACCATAGTTCCTTCTGTTATTAGTGCTTTCCATGTTGATTTATCTTATGTGCAAAGTCTTTTAATTTTCCTCTTCCTGAGATCTTTGATAATTGCAATGTTTTTTTCCTCCCTTATTTTCTACTACAGTTCACTTTTTGACTATCTCCCCTCTGATGGTACTTTCCTTGGGTGCTGGGTCTCAGTGTCTCCCTCCTGCCACATCGGGTAATTCATGGTTTATCAGCTTTGATTTCTCCCCCACGTGATTTATGTATGGACAAAATTGGCCCCAGCTAGATGTTGACTATTTTCCTTCAGGTTTAGTGTAGTGTTGTACAATACCCCCCCATCTCCCCTCACCCCCTCCCCACACACATGATGTCCTGTCCCACTCCTTCTGTTCCTCAGTTTTCTGGACTAACACAAGCAGTTCAGAGAGCTGTTGCACTTTTGCCATTCTACTTTGTCACTGACACTTTGGAGCTTTGCAGCACTGATGCTATGGGATTATCTGCTTTGGCACTGACTTCAGAGCTTGTGGCACTGTTGCTATAGGTTTGTCTGCTGAAGCATGCTTTTGTTCCTAAAAGGCTCCTAGTGTGCTAACTATCTTGGCACTAGGTGTCCTGGAGCAAACTTCCACACCTTGGAGTCTTCAAAGAGGGAGGAGGGGGGGACCAGAGTGTGGCTTTAGGTTTTGGGTCTTTGTTTCTGTAGCCTTGCTGCGGGTTGGGTGGGAGGTGGAAGAGGAGAGCTAGATTGGCTCAGGGTCAGTGAGCATCAGTCTGTGTTTTTTTTAATTACTATTTTTAACCTTCTTTTTGATTCTAGGTGTTTTAGACCTTGGAGATGGTTAAAGTTGCTTTAATTTTTGGTGCATAAAATGTCTAGTCTTCCATCTTGTTGCTCATGTGACTTCATCAATATCAAATATTTTTAAGGAAAACGAATTATTTTTTCCCCCAGTTTTCACTGCTGACAATAAGGGCATCCTGGAGAATAGGAGTTCCCAATCCCTTTGTCAGAAACAGTACCTGGGGTTAAGGAGACAGAAGGAAGCAGGGGATCAAGTATTTTATTGAACACTTACTAGATGTCAAGTACTATGCTAAATGCTTTACTGATATTGTCTTACCTGATCCTCACAACAACTCTGGGAAGTAAGTTATTATTCTCATTTTACAGTTGACGAAACTGAAGTGCGCAGAAGTTCAGTGCCTTACCCATGGTCACACAACTAGTAAGTATTGGAGGCCAGATTAGAACTCGTGTCTTCCTGACTGCAGGTCTAGAGCTCCAGACTCTGAGAGGACCAAGCAAGAAATTTCTGCATTCTTATAGCACAGTGGAAAGAACCTAGGATTTAGCATCAGAATTTCCTTATCCTAATGTGAAGAGATGGGACTATGCAATCTCTGTGATCTCTTTCAGCTCAAAATCTGAAGAAGGAAGCCTTGTAGGAAGAACTTGGGAAACAATATTCATAAGAACCATAATGATGTAAGTGCAAAGATCCCTCAAATGAAGCTCCAATTACTTCTAGCCTCCAGAGGAGAGTTGTGAAGCGTATTCCTTCATGCATTTCCTTCCTTTCAAAAGAGAGGTGGAGAGCTATGGGTGTGGAATGCGGCGTATGCCATCAAACTGTATAACTTGGTTTTACTGAACTGTTTTTCTTTGTCACAATGAATGTTGTATATATAGAAATGATAGTGATTTAAAAAAAAGAAAACTCATTAAAATATACATATATCCTACAAAGGAGAAGGGAGATAATGGATTTAGAGATGGAAGGAAACTTAGATGTGATTTAGTTCAATTCCCTCATTTTACCAATGAAAAACTGAGATCCAGAGAAGTTAAATTATTTGTCCAAGGTCATACAATTTGTAAGAAGCAGAGCTGGAATAAAGTCCAGGTCCTCCAATTCCAAATGCAGTATTCTTGACACTTTCCATGCTGTGTCCTATAAGGGACCTTCTAAGAATTTCAGGAAATCATGGAGAAGAGAATGTGGAAGTGACAACCAGCTTGGAAATCTACTCTGCCTAGATCTCATGATCCACCAGTAAATCCTAATAAGTAAATAAGGACCTGAGGACCTGAGTCTCAGTGAATCATGAATAGATGTTGACGAATCCATAAAGATCACTGGTAAGAATCATATTTGTTGTTTTTCACAGGAGTGTCAGCCTAAGTTTGCTAGCCTTCAGCCAATCATTGCATTTAGCTAAGTTAACATTGCCTTTGTTTACATTACTTTTTCTTCACAATCTGCTCCCTTTTTTCTTGAATAGTACAAGAAGGTCTCATCATTCAGATTCAAAAGGTCACATATTCCAAAGCACCAGGGGTTCAAATTACAGAAGTCTTACCATCAAGGCAGATCCATTTGTAAGCAATTCAGTCTCATTCTGATATACCAAACTCAAGGGGCATTTATTCCCTAAAAGGGCACCGTGCCTTCTAATCTATTTGCATCGATAGCATCTGAAATGCTGAGGGCTTAAATGTTTGTGTGTGCAGTCAGGGCTAACGAACACGTAAAGAAGGGCATGTAGCCCCAGAAACACGAATCCGTATGGCCTCCTTCCTGCTTAGATGCACTGTATATGTGGTGCCTGGTAGATGAAGTTTTCCATAAAGCACAATGCCAAACTCTCATGTTAGTCTGGTGAGTGAAGCCATTTGAATTTCATAAGAGGCAGTCTTGCTCCAGACCAGGGCCGCCGGACTATAAAATTTATGATCAGAGCACTCCGAATTAATCAGCAAATATATACTAATTCACACTGACCTTTTTTCAAGCTGGGGCCTTTTTATCACTCACAGTGGGTTTACCATTGGCCTGCAGAGTGTTATTACAAAGGACTCACTGGTCGGCCATAATTACATAATGCAAATGACATTTGCTGTTTTGTTTGAGCTTATTCCCTCAGATGTTTCCTTCTTTTATCACACTCCTCACACATCTGTGTCCCTGAAATGGCATGGCAGACTCCTCCTCTTCTGGTCCCCAAGTTCCTTTTTTCTGTCTGTTCTCACTGTCATACAGACACGGCTCACGGTTCGGCCCGCACAGCTCTGACACATGCTTCTGACACAGGTTATGTTGACAGCTGGTCGGAACAGGTGTACACTGATTTTACCATCAAATGGCAACACACATTTGGCTCCTTCCCAACTCACAGGCATGAAAAACCTGTTCTCTTCACATTTCGGTTGAAATTGATTGACTGTTCTTTGACACCGCACCCAGTGACTGTTTGGAAGGTCCCCGGTTCCTTGGCATGGGTGGCTCAGACATATCCAGAAGAAGTCTCGGAGAGGACTTTCCACAAGGTGCCAATGAATTATTCATCCAGCTCTCCTGGATCAGGGAAAAGTAACACCTCCCTTCAACCACCTGTAAAACACACCTTATAATATTTACCTCTTGGAAATGAGTGACAGGAATATAGAAACCCTGCCTGACAATGCCACCATGAGATACCAAACAGATTAAAAACAGAAGGGTCAGCGTTGGAGACTCAGCTACATCTCAAATGTAGAAAATTGGAATTGGCAGAGAGAGATTTTAAAAACCAACAACAATTTTTAAAACTTCAGTGATTTGATTCAAGAGGTAATACAATTTTGACCTGCTGATGTTTTGTCTTGGTATTTTTTTTTTTAATGATATACATTAAAACATCTCAGGGCACTGGCAGAAAAGCAACTTGGGAAACCCCACTGATTACTTTGGTGAAGTAACCATGTGGAGGAATAGCCCTGGATTTGGAGTCAGAAGACCTACTTGTGAATCCTGGTTCCCACACTTACCTCTATGATCAAGGGCAAATCACTTCCCCTCTCTGGGCGTCAATTTTTTCATCTTTAAAATGACAGAAGGGACACTTAGATAACTTCTAAGGTCACTTCTAGTTCTAAATTGTTTTAACAGCTGACTTGGGCCTTTATGAGAGCTTTTGCCTGTTTTATTTATAATGGAGATGTGATAGTCTTGCTTTGGACAGAGGCAAGGAAATCCTGCTTCCAGGCATTAATTTATACGATAATAACTTGTTTGTACATAGTTATTTACATGTCGTCTCCTCCATCAGATTGTGAGTTCCTCAAAACCAGGGAGTTTCTTTTACCTTTCTTTATATCCCCAGTGCTTAGCATGATGTAGGCACTTAATGAATGTTTATTGACGTATTGACTGATTAAAATAGTTTGTGAACACAACAAACATACTCTGAGGCCTGGAGATAAATAAAAAGACATATAATAAAATGTGAGGATCTTTCAGCTAATGGAGAGTTCAGATCAATAAGAAAAAGTAAATTTATGATATCACCCTCTTAACTACTGCCCATCCCACTGACCAGGGATACCCAAATAGGTCCTCTGTGGATGTCCTAGAAACAATTTATAACTTCTCTCTGTTGTTTACCAGCATTTTTTCCTCCTGTTTTTTAAATATTTATTTCATTGGTAGATAGATATAGAAAAGCTTTGAAACCAAGATGGTTGCAGTTGAAAAAAGTGTATAATTAGAAACATCCTTTATGAAAATGGATTTCCTACAAAACTTTTTGGAGTCCTGGAGTTCAGAGCAGAGATCCCTGGATGAATTTAGTTCTATTTTAATATCAAATGGCATTCTCTGGTTGTAAATAGAGGAAGACGTCCTGTTACTCTAAACAGGTGACTGTATAGTCCCATCTCCCTCACTAACTTCTTATCACATAGAGTTCGGTCTGTTAAGTTTGTCCTAGGCTATGGGATATTAGTTTATTTTTGTACCAGCTGACACCATAACTCCCAAATATCTTTGTAGAGCACCACTGTAAGTAAAACCTGTGGGTGCATTCTCAGAACCTTTGGTCAAAACCAGGTATATATCCTGCCTAATTCTTGGAAAATCTTATTGGCATGTTTCATTTCTGTTGACATTTCATTAGGAAAGTGCTCATTTCTCATTTGGAATGGGGAAATGAAAGAGGAGGTGAGCCCTACCACTGGCAAGTCAATTCTGTTTCTAAATGGCTTACAAGACGGACAAAAACAGACAAGACTGGGATTGCTCCAAAGAAGAATTTTTGAAAAATACTTAATTAGGATGCAATGCTGGTGATTTTAAGACATACAAAAGAGCTCTGTACATAATAGAATGGCTTTCTCATGCAGCTCATATGATAAAATTCTCACCAGTCTTAAAATGACAGATGTAATATTACCTTTAATAAGTGTCTACTGATGCATGCAAATTGAATTAAATAGTGGGAGTACAAATTTGTCCGATAATTAAGATAAAATTTCATGTCAGCTTAAACCCTGGTGTATATTAGTAACTCTGTATATTTCTTTTCTCTCTTCTCCACCAATTATTTTTTAAGTGTTTGTTCTTGATTACTGGACTATCCAGGTCAAGGGTATAAAAATTGATCCACCAAAAATTATTTTTTTAAATGGAAACAAAACTTCACATTGATTACAACTCGCATTTTTAAAGTTTGTAATATTAAACATTTCATATAAAGGCATACCATATAATGATGCTTAGAATTCACAAGGCATGAGTTTACTCTTAAAGCTAAGGATGTTAATTCTGCTTTAGTTATATTTTTAAAAAAAATGAAGCAAAAACTTGGATTTAGAAGAAAATAGTCACTCTGTTTCCAAACCAAATTTGGAACCACTTCAACTAAATGGTCCACACAGAACTGTGCTTGTGATGTATTTAGTAAAACGTGGTCTCTGCCAACAACATATTTAAACTCTGAGTGCCATGAAAAAACGCATATACATATACGCATATGCTTACATATGTGAGCAGAACTAAATCAGAAGATACACATGCCCATGTGTTTAAAGGGCACATGCTCAGCATGGCATTCTGCTCCATTTTTAATACCGTCCACCTCTGTGATCATGATTCCCCGGGGAAGCAAATATCCTGAGCATTATTAAAAGTGGGATTATAGAGTTTAATACTGTAGATTTGGGAGCAGGCCAAGATGAACCATAAAGGGAGGAGGTTAAGACAAAGGGAGCTTATCGGGGGAGCTGACTACCAGGCTTGACATCCCTAAGCCCATACCCAGGCTGTTGCTGTGTGATTGCTGCCTAGCCAAAGGGGGCTCTGTCATCTGGCAGCACAAATATGTGAATTTAAACTTAAAGCACTCAGTTATGCTTTGAGAGACTCAGTTTAGAACAATGAAAAGTGTATGAAAAATAACATATGAAAAAGTACATGAAAAATAACCTTTAGGTCAGGAAACCTGAACTAGCAGTACTCCTTCTGCCACGGGATAACTAGGAAGCCTCAACTAATTCACTGTACTATCAAAATGCCCCATATGCAAAACCAGAATAATAAAACCCTATCCAATCTATTTCACAATGAGATGTGGTGAGGGTCAAATGAAATAATAACAATAACAGCTAAGAAATACTAATATAATCAATTAATTAACAAATATTTATGAAGCACCTGCTATACACCATTCACTATGCTAGACAAAGATGAAAGTGAAACCATTCCTGTCCTCAAAGCAACTATGATGTAGTCGAGGGACTTCACAAGGTACTTCATGTACACTTTATCATTTGCGCTCCTCAACAACACTTTGAGGTACCTATCACAGGTGTGATTATTGATACTTTATGGCTGAAGAAACTGAGGCCTCTAAGAAGTCACGTGACTTACCCAAGCTTACCTTAATACTAGACAAATTTTGGGGGGGAAAAAAATTTGGATGTAATGTCACTTTCTCATGTAATCAGGATTTAAGCCTGAGTAAATTTAGTGTACTTTTCACCAGACTATGCTGACTCCTCCTTAATAGATGCTAAAGCACTCTAAAAAGAAAACAGCTTTTAAACAAGTACCATCCAGAAGAAAAATCTTCAAGTACAGGTCTGGTGATAGACTGTTATCTGAGGACCAGCTAAGCTAAGTTTGATGAGGCTAATCACCAGACATTCGGCTGTCAAGGGATGAATTATTTTAGCCACTATGGCTATGCAGACACTTGAGTTACAGAGGGATTGAAATCTGTGTTGCTGGATAGAGTACCCACAACTAAGAAATGATGTATTGAAGTGAGTTATTTTAGTTAATATTTAATGATTGTTCCATCTGGAACTCTACATGCAGTGTGCTAGAATGTTTCCTCGTTCCTGCTATATTATTTCTACCCCTAGTAATGAAGTTTCTGAAAATGAAGTGTTCCCCCGGGATGCATTCTCTTCCTTAATAGAAGTATTACTGAATTATCACTGTAAGTCCAAATGTCTAACTCCTCTCTTGTTGCCAGTTCTGGCTGCACATATTTCTATCCCATCTTCCTATGTCTCCTCCACTCCTCCTGCACAGAATCAGATAAACTCTACATGGTACCCTGGGCAAACTCCCATGATGCCAAGACATTAAGTCCAGTGGCCACTCCCTGTTCCCCTACTTATTAGCATAGGTTCTTCTATCTACTAAATCAATCAATTCAGCACCTACTATGTGTGAGGCACTAAGTATAGGGCAAGTGTGCTAGAGGGAAAATGACCAATTGCTCCCAGGCAAAGGGCAAGTGAAGTTTTATTTTGCCTTCTGGCCCATGTAGGACATTTTTCTATGGCTACAGGATAGCCTTCTTGCATGTGGAGCAAGAAAATGCACAGAGATTTTCTTCAGTTTATAGAAAACTCTTATTGATATAGAAGTCGTATAACCAAAAGGCCTGAACGACCAGAATCATTTTTCTATCCTTAGTTCTTATGAGAAAGTGTCACATGACATGTCAATAAACTGGCTAAAGATATTTGTCTCCCCAAAACAATTTCTATAGCTATTCCCAGACTATAAAGTCTTAACCTTTTGTCCATCACAGACTCCTAGGATAGGCTGGTAAACCTATGGAACCTTCTCAGCATAATATATTTAAACATATAAAATAAAATACTTGGGATTACAAAGGCAACCAAGGTTAGCGGAAATAAAGATGTAATTTTTTCCCCATCTGGTTCAATAGACTTCCTGAAAGCTGTCCATGGACCTCAGGTTAAGAACCCTTGTTCTAGAGGATATGCCAGGTCATCCTCTTTCCAGTTCAACTTCTAGTTAGTGTTCTTCATTGCCAGTCTTATATAATGAAGACTGAAGTTCATAATTATCACTCAGGGACACTAGGAAGAGCCTTCTGAATCATAAAACTCCAGAGAGTCCCTAATTCAGCCCAGATCTTCAAGCCCACAAGGTATAATTGCCCCACTCTCCACCCCACCTCCATTTTGTAGATGAGGCAACTTGATTCTAAAATGCTTACATGATTGTGCCAAGTCAAAATCAGTGAAAGGGGGGACTCAATCCGAAAATTACTATACTGTACTTCAGATTTCTCTCTAATACATCATCTTGCCTCTTCAAAGTCAAAATGTTTTCTCTCTAAGTAGAAATTTCTTGATAGGGTATCAGTGAAGGACTTTTCAATTCAAATAAATTCAACCCAACAAGTATTTATTAAGCACCTACTATATGCATATTTGGGTAGCAGTGCTTCCTTTATGACAAAAATCTTACTTCTGACACATGTTGGTTGTTTGACTCTGGGAAAATCACTCAACTTATCAAGGGTCTAGGCAACTCTCTGAGATTATAAATGGCAGAGAAGGTGCCAATCTTCAATGTTCAAGGGCACTTCTTCAACTGGCGGTTTCCTATATTAATGGTATCACAAGCCCTGTTGCTATCCCTCTCTTATTTATGTGCCAGGGACTATGCTAGGTGCTAAGGATACAAAAACAAGATGAAAACCAATACCTTCCAGCAAGAAGCTTGCATCCTAATTTTAGGATATGCCCAAGAACAGAAAAATATTTGACATTTAAGTTAATAAATGTTTGTCACCTCCCCAAGTACTCTGAGCTCACTATATTAGGTCTGATCCTGAAGCCCTATAACCTTAAAGGGTCAGTTTCTATCTTTTACCTCAAGCTAGGGTTAATACATGAAAATCCCCAAATCAAGTTTAGTTATATAGCTCATGTCTGTTTTCCCAAATGGGGGAAATACAAATCCCTCATGGGTGCCAAGCTTGCATGTGGATTAGGTATGAGATGTCCTTTATCTCACCTCACAGAAAATTCCTAAGATGCTAAAGACACGCAAGAGCTCATGAACAAATATGGAAGCATAAAATACTCAACTAGTCCATAAGTTCCCAGAAGAAAGCTGAATTTAGAGTTGACATTGGACAGTCCACCGTCCTTCCTGTGAGTTCCTCTCTCCCAGAGTCCTACACAGTCTCTGCAAGACTTATAATACCATCCTGTGGTTTAGATTTTCCTCTGAAGGTAAACATATTTGAGGGTGGCTAAACAAGCACTGACCTTTCCCTCAGACTTTTACTAAGTAATTCATAGGCTTTGCTGTCCAAATAGGATGTCTCACAGGAACCATGTAAACTATCCTCATCTTTCTCCAAGAGCTCAATGCATATGGAAATATTTTCTTCCTAAACCTAGCACCTCTACTCTTAAGCTTAGGAATTCTCAAATCCGTGAGGCAAGTGCCAAAGTTTGTGCTGCCCAGGAAATTTTCTTCCTCTGACAAGAAAGTTGGATCACATTGCCTAGGAAATTCAAAATCATTCCTCTACATAGAATGTTGGATTTTAGTAACAGGGTTCTTGAACCATCCTCTCAGACTTGGGTACCCACACCGTGAGAATCAAATGAAATAATATATGAAAAGCACTTTCCAAACTTTAAAGCACTATATAAATGTCAGCTACTACTACTATTACCATTACTATTACCACTACCACTACCACTGTGCTAAATGCTGGGGGTTACAAGAGCAGGCAAAAGACAGTCCCTGCCCTCAAGCAGCTTACAATCTACTAAGACTATGACAATGATGACTACTACCACTACTACTACTTCTCTCCCTTTGCTATGTGCTTCTGTTGTAAGCCATCATTACTGTTACTAGGGGCATGGAATCTCCTTCATACACGCTGGAAGAGGGGATAAGGGAAAAAATGAAGAGGGAGTTCTAAAGGGCAAGAGAGAGAGATTAAATAGCTTGCTTCTATAGACCACAATCTTTAGTCTGATCTTTAGTCTTCTAGCTATTAGGAGTTCCCTGAGTCCTATCTGTTGCCTCCAAACAATGGCCCATTGGGATAATCCTCAAAGTGATCAGAGTCTCCCCTGAGACACACCTTCCCATTACACAACATATATGGGATAACATTAGAAAACAGAGAAGACTAATCAGGCAATCTGGGCAATCAAGAAAGGTTTCCCACTTGAGGTGGCCCATGACCTGAGTCTTGAAGAAAAAAAAAACGGCTAGAGGTTTTACCTTGCTACTTCACTCCTGAGGTGATACATTTCAGATACTTTTGCTCCAATGCCTTTAGAAGTCTATTGAGCCTGCTGATTTTAGAATCACAATTCTGTGACATTTACTCTGTCCCATCAGGAAAGAAGAGCCCAATGGAACTGAGTCTGTTGCTTTTTATCCAGGATGTCCCCAAAGTCTTAGTGTAGAAATGCTACTAAGACTTTGGTACACCCTAGGAATGCCTCATATCTCTCAACCCCAATTAGTATAACTGAGAAGATGATCTACACACTAATATTTTTATCAAGTGAAAACACTTCTTTGAATGATTTATAGAATCAATTAATGATATAACTAAAAGACATTGACAAGTCCTAGTCACCTCAGTTGAATCAATCTATAAACTGAAGGTCTAAACTAGGTACCAACTGAATAAAAATGGATATCACACAGGAAAAGTTTTGTGGCAGGTTGAAGAGGCTTAGTCATACCTGGTGGGGCTTGAAGAAAACAGCAGCCCAGTTCAGAATTCAGCATTCCAATAGCAGGCCAGCCTAGTGATGGAACAAGTCCAGCCAAGTGCAATTATCTGAAAGCGTAAAAAGGAGGAGAGACTCTTTGTCTTTTCACCTACCCTAACTTCAACTAGAAGATGACATTATTTGAAAAGTCAGAAAAGTCAGAAGTCACTGGACTTCCTATGATAGCTGGTAGTAGGGTCTCAGGAATAACTGGCCCAATAACAAACCAAACACCCTAAGAAAAGGCTTCGGGAATCTAGATGAGCATTGACCCATGCAACTGAGTTCACAGCTGCATATCTAAGTAGAACTTCATGATGAGACTATGAAAGGAGAAAAGAACTTCCAGCCAGCCAGGAGCTGTGAGTTGCCCCCTTTGCCACATGGATTCTCTAAACTGGAGCCCACTTTCCCACAGACTTTGTATGCACTTGTGGGAGAATGTGCCCTAGATTTGGGGGGTAGGATAAGGAATGCACACCAGTAGGATTTGTGAGTGACAGTACTAGAAAATCACCCAAACTCCCCATGGTTACCTGTTAGAACCTGAAGGGAGTAGTCAATCTCCCTCTGCATCTCTGGACCAACCATGTGAGTGGAAGTCAGGGATATAGTCTGGAAGGGTGCTATATATAGAATGAGTTTCCAAATCTAAATGACAGCCTATTCTAATCTATGGGTGGAGGCTAAGTCAAACAAAATGGTATAAGTATAGTTTTCTAATCAAACTGTGGTGGGGGTTTTTTTAAGTATAATAACATATTTCTATAGCACTTGTATACCTATTAACATATTCCATTTTTGTATCAGGTCTGAGAGGTAGGTTAAGTAGTATTATCCTCATTTTACAGATGAGTAAATTAATACTCAGAAAAGCAAAGTGATTTGCACAAAGTCTTATCAAGGTAGAGCCAAGTAAGGATCCAACCTGGACCTTTCAATGCAAAGTCCAATGTTTTTGTTTTTGTTTTCTACAAGACAATGCCCAGGGTCACACACCTAGTAACTGTCAAGTGTCTGAGGCTAGATTTGAACTCAGGTCCTCCTGACTCCAGGGCTAGTGTTCTACCCACTGTACCACTTAGCTGCCCCCAAGTCTGGTGTTTTTTCAATCCAACCACATATCTTCATATATATGAAGCACTATGTATGATAGCCGGGTATTGGATTATTTGTTTTCATGGAATCATATGTTTAATATTGAAGATATCATGGGATCATAGATTTATATCTGGAAAGAGGCTAAGAAGTTATCCACTCTAAATCCTTTATTTTTCATTCAATTAATATTTATTAAGCTCCTACAAAGTAAGTTCCAGGCACTATGTTAAATGCTAGGCATACAAAAGGAAGCAAGAGATAAAAGACAGACTCTACCCTCAGTGAGCTCACAATATAAATGGGGAAAACAGCATGCAAACAAATATATGCAAAGTATATATAGGATAAATAAGAAATAATTAACAGAGCGAGAAGGCACCAGAATTAAGTGGGGTTAGGAAAGACCTCCTGTAAAAGATGGGATTAGTTGGGACTTAAAGGAAGCTAGAAAAATCAATAGGTGGAATAGAGATGGGAGAGTATTCGAGGCATTAGGGACTCTTCAGAAAAAAGAATGCCTACAGTCAAGAAATTGAGTGTCTTAATCATAGTGTAACAAAGAGACCAGTGTCAATGGATTGAAGAATACATGTCAGAGAGAAAGGTATAAGAAGACTAGAAAGGTAGGTGGGGACTAGGTTATGAAGGGCTTTGAATGCCAAACAGAAAAACAAAACATTTTGTATTTGATCCTGGAGGAAATAGGGAGTCACTAAAGTTTGTTGAGTAGAGGAGTGATCTGGACAGACCTTGCTTTAGGAAAATCACTTTAATGGCTGAATGAAGGATGGATTAGAGTGGGGAGAGACTTGAGGCAGGCAGATTCACCAGCAGCCTTTTGCAATAGTCCAAGCATGAGGTGATGAAGGCTTATGCCACAGTGATGGTAATGTCAGAGGAGAGAAGAGATGTTCAAGAGATGTTGTAAGGGTGAAATCGATAGGCTTTGGTAATAGATTGGATATGGGAAATAAGAGATAGTGAAGAATTTAGGATGATGCCTAGGTTGCAAACCTGAGGGACTAGGAAGATGGCATTGCCCTTAGCAGCATAGGGGAGGTGAGGGGAGGGGGAATTACAGGGGAAAACAATGAGTTCCATTTTGTATATATATGGTTTAAGAAATTTACTGGATATCTAGTTCAAGGTGTATGAAAGGCATTTGGAGATCTGAGATGCTGGGCAGAGAGGTTGGGTTGGGATAGGCAGATTTGAAAATCATATAGCATAGAAATAATAATTAAATCCAGAGAATTGGATGAGATCATGAAATGGAGTATTATAGACAGAAAAGAGAAAGGCAGAAATCTGAGGGTGACATATGTTTAGAGGGCATAATCTGGATCAGGATACAGCAAAAGAGACTGAGAAAGAATGGTCGGATAGGTAGCAGGAGAATCAGGAGAGAGTGGAGTCCTGAAAACCTAGAAAGAAGAGGGTATTAAGGAAAGGGTGATCAATAGTGTTAAAGCTGCATAGAAGTCAAGGAGAATGAGGGTTTAGAAAAGGCTGTTGAATTTGGCAACTAAGAGATCATTGGTAATGTTGGAGAGAGCAGTTTGGGTGGAATGCTAAGGTTTTGTCGTAAGAGCTTAAGAAGAGCGAGAGAGGAGAGAAAGTGGAAGCATTTATTGTAGATGGCCTTTTTGATGAGTTTAGCAACAAAGGACAGAAGAGATTTAAGATGATGGGGGGATGGAAGCACCAAGTGAGAGTTTTTTTCAAGATGGTGGAGACATAGACATGTTTGTAGGCAGTAGGGAATGAGCCAGTAGACAGGGAGAGATTTAAAATTAGTGATAGAGTGGGGATGACACTCTTCCATTGGAGGAGATAGGATGGAATGGGATCATTTGAATAGGTAGAGGGCTCAGACTTACAAGGCTACCTCACTTTGTGAGGCAGGAGTAAAGGAGGACATAGTAGCAAAAGGCTCTGAGTGATAAGGAATAAGGAAGAGAGAAGGAGCTCTTTGGCAAACGGGCTCAATTTTGTTCTGTAAAATATGAGGCAAGGCTCTCAGCTGAGAATTGGTGGGAGGGGAGCCATGGGAGGATTAAGGAGGGATGACAAGATTTGGAAGAGCTGCTGCTGAGGGTAGGATAGTGAATTGATAACACAGGTATGGTATAAAAGGATTGCCTAGAAGCAGTGAGGGCCCAGTTGAGTTTGTGCAACACAAATTTGTAATGAATCCAGTTGGAAGAGTTGCACGATTTTCTCCACCTTCATTAAGCAACATGTGTGTAAGAATAAAAGTAACAAATGGTGGGAATGATCAAAGACTGAGACTTGACCGGGTGTAATCAGCAATATGACAAGGGGCCTAGGGATTCAAAAGAAGAGGATAGTACAGAGTTTAGCTGGTTCACCAACAGGTCAAAATGGGAAAAAGAGGAGTGAGTGGCTAGTGCAGGAGAGATGGCCTAGGAGAGAACTGGAGAGTTAAGAGACTGAAGGTCACAGTGTTGATGAAGAGTAGGGTTTTGTAAGGGGAAGGCAAAGGGAGACGTGATCAAATAAAGGACTTTTGGAATTCCTGAACATGGAGGTGGTACATTTGTGGATGACAGCAAGATCAAAGGTATGACCATCTTCGTGTGTGGCTGAGGTGGAGTGGAAGAGTATCTCAAGGAAAGTGAATTGGTTGAGGAATTGAGTGGTTAGAGTGTTTGAGAGAGTCATGAGCCATCTGCCAGACTCATTGAGGAAGGAAGGTCAATGACCTGAGAATCTATAGACAACAGCTACCAGGATTTTGATTGGGTGATAGATATAAATAACATGAACCTCAAAGGAGAAGTTACTGACTGGTAGAAATAGGGGAAGAACTTAGAAGTAGTAATTGGAAGCAAGTAGCATTCCAATTTCCCCTCTTCCACAATTGATCCAAGGGGAATGAGTGAAGGTGTAGCCAGTACTGGAAAGGGTAGCCAGAAGGCTGTGTCATCTGGATGGAGCAGATTTCAATAACAACTAACAGTAATAGATAGAAGGAGTGGGAGAGGAAAAGATTTAGGATAAAGGGAAGTTTTTTGCCTACAGAATAGGCATTCTGGGTATGGTGGAAGGGGAGGAGAAAGAGGGGGTAGGAGGAAGGGGGAGGAGGAGGAGAAGAGGAGAGTAGGAAGGAGGGGAGGAGGGGGGGAAGAGGAGGGGAAGGAAGAGGGGGGGGGGAGGAGGGGGAGGAGGAGGGGAGGGGGGGAGGGGGAAGAGAAGAAGGAGAACCCTGCCTTCAAGAAGCTCACAATCGAATGAGGGAAGAAAATAGACCAAAGGAAGCTCAAAGGTGGGTGTGTGGGGAGGCAGATGAGAAATAAGAAGTTCTGAGCTGAGTTCCCTCCTTGAATGAAGGTTTTGGAGTCCATAACTACCTCCTTCAATCATAGGGGTAGAGGTCAATAAAGAGGTGGTGTAATAAGGCTGATAAGATCTTGCAAAAGGGTGAGGCTTACCCAATAATGAGCTTCCTGCAGCATGGCAGAGAGGTCAGAGAAATCCTAGAGTAGTGAAGTCTGGTGAGAAATGAGGAGAAGTTCTGAACTGGGCTCTTGCCCTGAGTGGAGGTTCCAACATTCTTTCCACTTCACCAACTTTTCTAGATGTTACCTAACCCACACTCCCATCTTTAGTCCAGTAGGGTTTTATTATCCCACTTTGTACAAATGATGTATTTGAAACCCAGTAAGGTTAAGTGACTTACCCAGAATCACACAGTAAGTGATAAAATTAGGGAACAGAGAGAAGACAAGTTTTTCATTTGGATTCTGAATGTGTATTATTTAATCACACAGTGCTTATGACAGTTTACTTCAGTGCTTCCTAATTTAGATGAAGTGAGTTATACTTATAAATGCATATTTCATCTGATTATAAATGATGATAGCTTACATTTAACTTTATAGTTTACAAAGTATTTCATCTTATCTCTTTTGTTCCTCAAAAAATATGTAGACAGAGAAGTGCTATTATGCCCATTTTACAGATGAAGAAACTGAAGCTAAAAGAAATTGAAATGCCTTACCCAAGCCACACAGATAGTAAGTGGTAAAGTCAAAACTGAATTCATGTCTTCCGAGTCCAAATCCAGGGACTTTAGCGTTATGCTATGCTGCCTGAATTTTACCAAGTCAATAAAAACCAACACCACTAGTAACGGTTGCTGTTTATAGAAGACTTTGAATTTCCAAAGTTGTTCTTTATACAACATCTGATTTGAACCTGACAATAATCTAGTGAATATTATTATCTCTGTTTTTAGTGGGCAGGAAAGTGAGACTCATCGAGATGAAATGACCTGCTCGTGGTCACATATTAGCAGGTAATGATCATCAGAAACAGTATTCCAACTCCAGACTCCAAGTGTAGCATTCTTGCCAATCATCCAATATGTGGCCTCATGTCTCAGTTGTTTTCCTGTTGAGTGTTTGACCATCACCCAACAAATATTTGTTGAATAAAGAAATTAATGAACCAGGCTAACCAAATTTAATCAGAATCAAAAGATTAAAACATAGGACCACATAATTAGGCTGGTAGTTCACACAAGGGTCAAAACAGGTAGGCCAAGTCAATCCAATTGCATTTTTTAGATTGAGAATTTAATGCACATATATAATGAGGGCACAGAGAAATTCAGATTTAAGGGTTTAAACTTAAGCTCCACTATTGCCGAAAGAACATTCTCTTTAGCTTTCCTTTACTAGCACTTCTTTTTCTTACCTTAATTACCTACGTAACCAGATCTGTAATGAGGAACTCTTATGCACAGAGCAAATTCTGTTGTAGGTTACGGGAAGGTATGGGAGCTGCACCACATCTCTCAGAGAGTCTAGTCCGTGCTCTTTCACATAGGTAGTAGTCTTTTACCTCCTAATCCGCAGGATAAGACCAGATGGGATGAAGTGGATAGGGACTGGTGATGCCAAGAAAATGAGCTGCAACAGAGGGAAACCACAAGATTTCTGTAGTGTCAACCTGAGGTCTGTCCTAAGGATATAGGAATGGTACATTTGCACTATGCAGCACAGTTCAGTGAAGGACTGCAAACCACTGGCAGGCCAGAGGACTTTTATGAGAAGGAAACCCCTCCCAGTGCTGGTACTCTGGGCTAAACTCCAGCTGTCCACCTTAGTTATGGCTCTACACATATCACCTTTCTTTATACTGACAACAACTTTAGATGAAGAAATCCAAAATTTTGATTAGATGTCCTGAATCATAACCCTACAAAAGGAATTTTAAATAACCTGAGGATAATTAAATAAACAAATTTGTTTAAAATCAGAAATCTTTATTTCAAGGGACTGGTTCCACATGCAAATGACATACATCTATAGATATTCTTCATATTTTCAGAATGATTGGAGAATAAATATATGGCTATATGTTTGGTATTGTCCCTAAAAACAAAAACAAAAAACCCAATTGAGACCTTAATCTTTTTTTTTTTGTAGGCATGGTTATGTTTCATTTTGAAAATTAAGATATTTTGTATTCTAAATTAACCAGAGGACCTTATTAATACCAACCTTTTAAGTTTCCGTTTCTATTTTTCCCAACTTTCCCTCCTTTCTCTCATTTACCTCAGTTCTGAGATCACTGAGTACCATTATGGACTATATAATGTCATGTAATGTGTCCCCCCTAGTCACTTGAACGAGGTAGATTTATGGCAGGGACACTGGTTTTCACTGAGGATTTCCTGTGTCTTCTGTTGAACTAGCCTGTGCATTTCTCAGATCTGAGAGTGGGGAGGGGAAGAACCTCTTTTGCAATCATCTGCACAGCTCTTTGGGACTCCAAATGACTATTCAATCGCTCTCCTGATACAAGAATCTGGGCCATACCCCCAATTGAGGGCACACCAGCAAAATGACCAACTGTGATCCTTAATTTGTCAATAATGATTTTAGGCCATGACCCTTAATAGGACACTGTCACTCGTGAGGTGATTTATGTCCCCTGTGATGACATCAGTACCAATAGTGCTGATAAAAGAACACTTATATTGGAGCAAACAGGATGATGAATGGAATCCTCGTCTACTTAGTCATCTCATTACCGGCTCTGCTGTTCACCACGGAGCTAATGTAGCGAGTCATCTTGTGCCTGGGGAGTATTTGGGAGGCTGAATTTAATAGAGCAACTGCAGAATATGGACAATACAACACTCAGGTCAAGAGCAGCCAGGGGCTGGATTTGAAGTCAGCTTGCGTGGAGAGGCATCTCCCCAAATCTCTCGATTCCTGCTCTGTCCACTATGTGCCCTGAAGCCAGCATAGTGGACAGAGCAATGGACTTGAGTTCAAACTCTGCCTCTGACACATAGTATGTGTGTCATCATAGAGTTGACAATTTCTCCCAGCTTCAATTTCCTTGTTTGAAAGTTGGGAATAAAGAAGGGTACCTATAGTTCTTATCTCAGAAGGTTGTCATAGGATTGACACCTAAAGGGACCTCAGAGGTCATTTAATCGAGCCCTCTCATTTTGTAGATTAAAAAAAAAAACTGAGACACCCCTGTGGAGGGTGAATGACTTGCCTAAGGTCACCTGACAAAGTAGTTAAGTGACCTGTTCAAGGTCACACAGTAGTAAGTTGTAAGTATTTGAACCCAGATACTCTAACTCCCAGGCTAGTATTCCAGCTCCTTCCTAAACCAGGTTATTATGAGGCTCAAATGAGACAGTGTATATGATGGAATCCTAATAAAGCTGCCCTCAGCCCCAAAATTCTAACTTCCTTATGGACATCATGTTTTGATTTAACTGCACAATCTAGCTTTAACCACAGCACAGGGCCCCAGACTCAATATAACTACTGCCCCTACCTAGCCTTTGCCCCCTCCTCCCCACTCAACATCCTAACATTCTCATATATGCCTCACTGCCTCACTAGAACAACAGGTGTGTCGATAAACTCATATTTTCCAAAGAAACAGCAGACATGAGCTTGTGATAGGATCCCAGCTACCGCCCCCAGACCTATTCCTCATATTTCCCACAAAAACAGAAGCTGTGTCCATGCACTCAACCACAACCATATCCATCTAGTCTCAGACAGGACCACAATAGTCAGCCAATAAGAAAACAGCACCATCAGGATGCCCCAGCAGGATGTAGACACCAAAACAATAGAAGAGACTTTCCCTAAATAGGCACCTGCACAGTAACAGCAAAAGCTGTCCTTTAGGTGAACTTATGACATAGAGAGGCTTATTATAATATCATTATCTTACATATCTGCCCTCCCAAATGGGTTTTTTCTATATGTGTTGTGGGTAATCACATGCACAGTTCCACTAAGGCTGGAACCTGTCCCCATTACCTAATTGCCTCTCCCCTACCTACCTTAAAAACCCCCTCCTTCCTTTTCAAAAGTCATAATTTCTGTTGTGTAATCAGCATCATTACACTATAAAATTGCCTGTCTTGTCTTACTAAGCTGCTGGTTCCTCTTGGAACTCAGCCCATTGGAGGTATCATTCCCAATAAATGCCTATACTTGTATTAGAGGTGGTCTGACTGAATTCTTTGAGACAATGACCCCACAACATACCATGAAACCGCAACAGTATATGTTGTTCTTTGCAAACTTTAAAGCATTATATGTCACTTCTCCTCCTCCTCCTCCTCCTCCTCCTCCTCCTCCTTCTTCTCTTTCTCATTTCTTCTTCCTCTTCCTTCTTCTCCTTTTGTTCTTCCTCCTCCTGCTTCTTTGGGTGACTGAGTTTTTCACCACACTTTCAAAATTCAACTTCCTAAAATCTACACTCTTGCCAAAAGGGAAGACTCTTGACTCTAGATAAATCACAGTTTTCTATCCTTGAGATACCTAATGCTTTCTTCACAAACATACACACACATATGTGTATATATGTATGTATGTGTATGCACATATATATATATATATATATACATATAATTTCTCCTACTTCCTGATGCCAAGCTAGATAACCATTAAGTCTTGAGCTTAAGGTAGTGCGAAGAGTAGGAGACCTGGGCTCTTGTCCTTCCTGTCATTAGCTAAGTAGCCTTTGGTAAGTCTCTTAATCTCCCTGGGCCTCAGTTTATTTATCAATACACAAGCATTTCATAGGAACACAAATTGAGAGGTGGAAGAACCCTTAGAAGCCATCTAATCCAACCTCCTCATCATACAGCTGAGAAAATTGAGTCTCTGAGAGGTCAAGTGATTTGCCAGGGTCCCACAGACAATAGGTGGAAGAGCTGGAATTCTAACAAACTCATTGGTCTTTTCATGGCACCATGAAGCTTCCCTACTATGTGCCAGGCCTTCTGCTAAGTACTGAGAATACAGATACAAAAATGAAACAAAACTTACCCTCAGGGAGCTTACATTCTGCCAGAGGATACAACGTGTTCACACCTTAGTAAGTAGAGAGTATGTGCTAAATAAGTGTGTGATGATGACATTTGGGGGAAGAAAGGATAGAATACTGACAGCCAACAACTGGAAAAATTTGTAAAATAACAGAGTTGGACTTCCAAGATTGTTTACAGACCTAAATTTCTATGAGTCTTTGATTTCCAGATCTCCTGGTAATTATATATTATCTGAGGGCCTGACTGATTGTCAACATTAGCCATTAAACCAACTGGTCTTTTCCTGAAAGTCCCAATACTGGAGAATATTAATGAAAGAGGGACTTTCAGTATAATAAGGAAGGAAATGGGTCCCCAAGGACTCTTCAAAGCATGTGTGTGTCACCAATGATTCGGTCAGCCCTAAGTGCCTACGCCTTTGCCCATAGAGAGGGGGAGGTAAAGGCTGTTTTATTAGTGCCGTTTTATTACCATAGCCAGCTGCACTCTTTTCTCTATAAAAGGTAATTACTTCCAATAGTAACAAGCTAATTGATTGCTAATTAAATCAATTGGCACACTAACTGCTGTCAGAAAGTGACAGATTAGTAGGTCACATGACAGCGTGTTCAGTAATGAAAAGTGGACATGGTCTGAGTGTGATTGACATAGGAGATGAAAAGTGATTTGGGATCTCCTAGGTGGTCAGGGAAAGGGCATGGAGAACATGATTGATTCAATGGTGACTGTCAGAGAGGAAATGAGAATTGAATGGAATTCAGTGTCTGCCCTGGACCTTCACCACATGATGCTCCAAGTTTTTTCACATGTAAATAAGATAGATGGAGACTTCTTGCAAATGAAATGCAAAAAAAAAAAAAAAAAGCCAAAGGGGGAGGGGACAGTATGAACTGTGGTCCTGAAAGTGAAAGTCTATGCACATTAAAGGGACAGCATCCATTTATTTAGAAACAACACTAATGATGATGACAACAGAGTTTATGCTCACACTTTCACTAATATTTTGGAAAACTTGCTGCCAAATACCCTTGAATACCTTTTAAAAAGTTATGTTATCTGTAGTCATTTACCCATGGAGGACAATTATGGTAGTATCCATATGTATCTGATTTCTTTGATTGGGAACACGGTCCTTTAATTTGTGGGAAATGAAAGAACTTGCTTCAACTCCATTAGAATTCTAAAAGTTCAAAAGTAATACATGACTGGATTGATATTCAGAGTTTAGAATGTTTAGTTTGTACTTATAATCTAATGCTGGTGCTTCTGAACTCCTAGCTATAAGAGTGGGTAGAGTAGGTGACCATACATATCTCTGGTTTTAGCTATGTAGTAAAATTATAGATATATTGAATATTCATTAAGCACTTAATATGTGTCAGACACTATGATTAGCACCAAGACACAAATACAAGCAAGATAGTGTCTGCCCAAAAAGACCTTATGTTCTAACCAAGGAAGACAAGGAAGACACTTAGGCCATGAGGTGGGTGTGGCAGGAAGTGACACAATAGCCTAGGCCTGAGCAAGATAAAGCAAAATTCACCTATTGGAGCCATGGGGAGGAGGTAGAGAAGGTGGTTCCAGATTGCCTCATCTATCATCCCTATTCTCTCATTTGCTTCCCTACAGCCTATAAACAAGTCCATGTCTCTCTATCCTCAAAAAACCTCACTCGATCTTTCTATTCCTGCTATCATCCTATATCTCTCCTGCCTTTTTTAGTTAAGCTTCTTGAAAAGGACATCTACAATAGATTCTTCTCTCACCCTCTTCTTAACTGTCTACAGTCTGGCTTCCAACCTCATCAATCAACTGAAACTTCTCTCTCCAAAGCTACCAATGATCTCTTAATTGCCAAATCTAATGACCTTTTCCTCAGTCCTCATCCTTTTTTGACATCTCTGTAACCTTTGACACTGCTTATCACCCTCTTCTCCTTGATACTCTCTTCTCTCTAGGTTTTTGGGACATTACCGTCTCCTGGTTCTCTTCTTACCCATCTGACTGTTCTTTTTCAGTCTCCTTTGCTGGATCTTCATTCTTGTCACACCTGATAAACATGGGTATCCACACTGAGAGGGCCCTCTCTCATGAGACCTCTTCTCTTTTCCTTCTTAATGAACTCATCAACTCCCATGGATTCAATTCTCATCTCTACATTGATGATTCTCAAATCTGCTTATCCAGCTCTATCCTTTCTGCTGACCTCCTGTCTCACATCTCCAGTTGCCTACTAGGCATCTCAAGTTGAATGTCTTATGGACATCTTAAACTCAACAAATGTCCAAAACTGAACTCGTTATCTTTTGCCCCAGCCCTTCCTGCTTCCAAACTTCCTTATTACTCTTGAGCACACCAACATCCTTCCAATCCCCCAGGCTCACAACCCAGGTGTCATTCTCTTAATATACATAGCTTTAGCATGAGGTTATCATAAAGAAAACTTGCTTGATAATGGCCAAAATAGCTTACAGTTGAGTGGAGTATGGACTGGAGGGGAGAGGCTTATGGCACGGAGACTGACCAGCAGGCTAATTGTTGCAATAGACCTGGCATAATGGGGTCTGTGCCAGGTTGGTGGCAGTGTCAGAGGAGAGAAGCAGAATACATGTGTGTGTGTGTGTGTGTGTGTTATAATGTTACAAAGATAGAAACAACAGGACTTAATAACAGATTGAATATGGGAGGTAAAGTGAGTTAGGGGTTGAGAATAAACACCTAGGTTGTGCATCTGGAAAACTGGATGATAATACTCTAAACAATAATAGAAAAATTAAAAATAGAGGAGGGTTTTTGGGGGGCAGATGAGTTCAATTTTAGATATGTTAAGTTTAGAATGTCCATGAGACATTTGGTTCAAAATATCCAATAGACAGCTAGAGATATGAGACAGGAGAGAGGTTAGGATTGGACAAAGAGGTCTGAGAATCACACACAGAGATGATAATTGACAAGATTCTCTCTTCCCTGATGCCAAGCAAAGCATGGACTACAGTGGGCCTCCTAGTGTGTGTCATGGCTAGAAGAAATAGTTTACAAAGACTTATAGATCTAAATGAAAAAAATGCATCATTAGCTTCAATTACTAAATTATGATAATCACTTTTTAATCTTATCCAACAATTATACAAAGGTTTTTTGTTGAAATTTGACTAGTAAATTTCTATTTTTCCTGATACAGTTTTTTCTTGAAAACCAATTGCAATATATTTCCTTTTTTATTTTTAAGAAATGAGTTCAAAACCCATTGAATCTCTGTTTTGAACAGCATAAAAATTTCTTTTTCCAAAATTTTGAAGTATACAGATACAATATTTTTTATAGGTGATACACATCATTTTTTGGCAGCAAAAGCTTAGTTTTTAAAGAGCTTGCTAATCATGACAGCTTCATACTATTATTGGCTAATAATTTAAGGCACAATGTGCAGTTGGACTAAGTTTCATCTTTACTAAAAGTGGATATAAGTTCTTATTTTAAGTAATCTTCATAATTTCAATTTTTTTGACCAAATTCTTGTCAGATATGATTGGATTATCATTTATTTTTACATTGTAATGTGATTGACAAAGAGCTCGGACTAGGAACAAAAATGTCAGCTCTGACATTTTCTTGTTGTTTGCTTGTGCTCATGTTATTAGTATTATTTTCAATCCATGGCCCTTTGCAGGAATTTTTTTTAAGCCATTTGTCTATTTTGTGAAGGTTAGTTTAGTTAAAAATAGATAATGTAATCTGTCAATTCTACTCAATTGGATGAACATATACTGCAGTAGGATGCAACATACTGAAAATGAACGAATTAGTCAGGGAGTCGCTGTCAACTCCTCTGTGTGGTGGAATTCCTAGTTTTCCCTCAGGATATTTCACGTATCTTGTGATAGTATGTGATACCTGATCCTCTGACATATGGACCCAGTGAAGGTACCAAGGAGATTTTGTATATTAAGTATTAGTAAAGCTTAATTCCTTTTTTATTTAATTAAAAAAAAGGGTAGGGACTGGGTCTGTGATTTAATTAGTATAGAGAACTCCCTATGAGAAAATGGACTTTACTGAAATAGACTGGCTCCTTCTCTGCAACTTAAGAGTCTTAGAGAGTTGACTAGGGACCCTGAGAGGTTAAGTGATTTACCCAGGGTCACACAGTCAGTATATCTCAGAGGTGGTATTTAAACCTAGATCTTCTTGATTCCTAGAATTATCATGTATCTACTGTATCACATTGCCTCTCCTAAAAAAGAAATCTAAATGTCATTTTAACATTTTCTTCCCTTATGTATCCCATTTTGAAGACCACTACTGTAGAACATTGCTATCAGGCAAAACAACACAGCTCTTTTAAAGTTACGGAATCAAACTGAGTTGGAAGAAACCTCACAGCTACGCAACCCAACACGTAACTGAACAGGAATTCCTTCAACAACACACCCAACAAAGTGATTATCCATCCATATTTCACTTAAAGATCTCTTCTCTTTTTTTTTTGGTCTAGGCAATGGGGTTAAGTGACTTGCCCAGGGTCACACAGCTAGTAAGTGTTAAACATCTGAGGCTGGATTTGAACTCAGGTCTTCCTGAATCCAGGGCCGGTGCTCTATCCACTGCGCCACCTAGCTGCCCCTAAAGATCTCAAAAGAGGAAGAACTCACTAACTCCTGAAGCAGCTGATTGCACTTGGGGATAATTCTAATGGTCAGAAATCTCTTTACATGGCTCAGAAACATCCCTTTCTAACTTTCATGCATTTCTCCCAGCTTTGCCCTCTGTCTTCTAGTACAACTCATTTATTTATCTATTTATCTACCTATTTATTTATTTATTTATTTTTAGGTAATTGGGGTTAAGTGACTTGCCCAAGGTCACACAGCTAGGTGTCAAGTGTTTGGTCTGAGGCCAGATTTGAACTCAGGTCCTCTTGACTTCAGGGCCAGTGCTCCATCCACTGAGCCACCTAGCTGCCCCTTTCAACTCATTTATTTTTAAGATTAGGAAATTAAAGCTCAGCATTGTAAAACCTTACACTTAGGTTAAGGGTAGCTAGATGACACAGTGGATAGAGGGCTAGGACTGGATTCAGGATGTTCAAATCTGGCCTCCAATTCTTTCTCAGCACCTGTAGGCTTCTTGGGGGCAGCTAGGTGGTATAGTGGATAGAGAATTGTCCCTACAGTCAGCAGCCTCACACATATGCTGTGTGACCCTGAGCAAGTCACTTAACCCTTAACACTTAACACACAGTTCCTCATCTGTAAAATGAGTGGGAGAAGGAAATAGCAACCCACTCCAGTATCTTTGCTAAGAAAATCCCAAATGAATTCATGAAGAGCCAGACATGACTGAAATGACTGAACAACATCCAGGCTCAAAAATTCAACCGCATAAGTACAAGATGGTGAAAATGTGTCTAGATGGCAGTTTATATAAAGAAGATCTGCAAGGTCTTTATTATGAATTCATTATTGAATTGCAAGCTCAATATTAATCAATAGTATGCATAACCAAAAAAAAAAAGAAAGAAAGAAAAACCTAATGTGATCTTAGGTTCCATTTAGAGAATCATAATGTCCAGAATAAGGGATATGGCAATTCTTTGTATTCTGCCCTAGACAGAACACATTTGGTATATTATGTTCAGTTCTAAGAACCACATTTTAACAGTAACATTAATAAGCTGGAACAAATCCAGAGGATGATGAAGGACCTTGTGAATATGCCATATGAGTATCAGTTAAAGAAACTAAGGATATTTTGACAGGAGAAGGCAAGACTCAGGGATAGGATGGTGATGGAGAGGAACATGATATCTGTCTTCTAATATCTGAATGATTGCCGTATGGAAGAGGGATTAGATTTATTCTACTTGACCTAAGCAGGGGACCACTGCTCTAGAGGGAGAGAGAGAAATTGAGAGATTTTGACTTTTGGGAGCCTGGATCACACTTAGGTTAAACCCACTGTAAGGAAGTAGTGCCCATTGGAGTCACAGATCACTGGTGGAAGGGGAAGGAGAGGGAAATCAGTTATCAATAACAGGTAAAAGTGGTGGCATCCTTGTGCTGGAAACAAACCAATAAATTATTATTGTACCAAAGTCAGTGTGACCCATCTTCCCACCCTCCAGTTGGTTTGATCCCATTCCTTGGATCTATGTCATAATCCTCTGAGAGTACATAGCCACGATTTTGAACACCATTACTCTAGAAACCTTCTAAATTGGCATCAAACAGCAAAACATTATTCCTTTCGTCTGGCCATTTAACCAGTTCTGAATTTGCCTAACCCTAACAACGTTTAGCTCCTATTCCTCCATCTTGTCTAAGAAAGATATTATGAGAGTCTTGTCAAATGCTCTCCTGCAACCTAGATGAATTAAATCTACAGCATGCCCTTACCCAACCAGCCTAGTAACCCTGTCAAAAAAGGAAATTAGTTTAGACTGGCATGAGCTAGTTCTTTATTTTTTCCCCAAGAGGATTGTCAACCAGAAATGGTTTCTTCCTCTATTTTTCTTTATTATTTACTTATTTTTAATATTCTTTTCTTTTTAAATTTTGAGTTCATAATTCTCTCCCTCCTTCCCAAACCCTCCCACACTCTGAGACAACAAGCAATGATATCAATTATAAATGTGAAATCATGCAAAACATATCTCCATATTAGCCACATTTTAAAACAAAGCAAGGAAAACAAAGTGAGAAAATTATATTTCAATTAGCAGTCAGAGTTCATCAGTTTTCTCTCTGGAGGTGGATAGCATTTTTTCATCATGAGTCCCTTGGAATTTTCTTGGATGATTGTATCCATCAAAGAATCCAAGTTTTTCACAATTGATCATCATTACAACATTGCCGTTATTGTGCATAGTGATCTCCTAGTTCTTCATACTTCCCTTTGCATCAGTTCATATAGGTTTTGCCATGTTTTTTGAAGCCACCCCTCTTATCATTTCTTATAGCACAATAGTACTCCACCACAATCATATATTACAACCTGTTCAGTCATTTTCTGATTGATGAGCATCCCCTCAATTTCCAATTCTTTGCCACAACAAAAAGAGCTGTTATAAATATTTTTGTACATCTAGATCCTTTTCCTTTTTCTTTGATCTCTTTGAGATACAGACCTAGTAGTGGTATTGTTGGGTTAAAGTTCCATATTGTTTTCCAAAATGGTTGGATCAGTTCACAGCTCCACCAACAATTCATTAGTGTACCTATTTTTCCCTCATCCCTTCTTCCAGCATTTATCATTTCTGAGAGGTGTGAGGTGGTAGTTCAGAATTGTTTTAATTTGCATTTCTCTAATCCATACTGATCTAGAGAATTTTTATATGACTATAGATAGTTTTGGTTTCTTCTGAAAACTGCCTATTTATATCCTTTGACTATTTATCACTTCGGGAATGGCTCTTATTTTACAAATTTGACTCAGTTCTATATTCAGTATATATTTGAGAAATGAGGCCTTTATCAGAGAAACTTGCAAAAAAAATTATGTGTTATTTCATTGTTTATGGTACCTTTTAGCAAAATGTTTTCTTGCTTATCTCTTTTAATTAGATCTATTTTTGCTTTTGCTTTGTTTGAGATCATGATTGTTACCCCTGCTTTTGTTACTTCAGCTGAAGCATAATAGATTCTGCTTTAGTCCCTTATCTTTACTCTGTGTGTCTCTCTGCTTCTTGTAAACAATGTATTGTAGGATTCTAGTTTTTAATCCACTCTATCTGCTTCCATTTGGTGAGTTTATCCCCTTCACATTCACATTATGATTACCCTCCATCCTACTTTTTCCCTCTGTTTATCCTTCTCTCTCTCTCTGTCTCTCTCTCTCTCTCTCTCCCTCTCTCTCTCTCTCCTTTCACTGGGTTCCTCTTTAAGTGTTTTGCTTCTGATCATGGCCTCCCTCAATCCACCATTCCTTTTATCAGTCCCTGCTTTCTCTTATCCCCTACCCTCCTACTTTTCTGTAGGGTAAGATAGATTTCAATAGTCAATTGAGTATGTATGGTATTCACTTTTTTAGACAATTTTAATTAGAGTAATGTTCAAGCCCGCCATGCCACATCTTCACCTCCACTGCAAAAGCTTTTTCTCACCTCTTTTAGGTGAGATAATTTACCCCATCTTATTTTTCCCTTTCTTCTTCTCCCATTGCATCCCTCTTTCTCACCCCTTAATTTTATTTTTGTATATCATCCCATCATAGTCAACTTACACCCAGGGGCTCTATCTGTGTATACTCCTTCTAATTGTCCTAATAGTGATAAAGTTCTTAGGAGTTACATGTATCATCTTCCCTTGCAGGAGTGTAACTAGTTTAACCTTATCAAATCCCGTTCAATTTCTCTTTCCTGTTTACCTTTTTATGCTTTTCTTGAATTTTGTATTTGAAAGCCAAATTTTCTATTCCATTCTAGTCTTCTCATCAGGAATGTTTGAAAGCCCTCTATTTCATTAAATATTCATTTTCCCCCTAAAGGATTATACTCAGTTTGTCTTGGTAGGTGATTTGTGGTTGGAATCCTAGCTCCTGTGCCTTCCAAAATAGCATATTCCAAGCCCTCTGCTCCTTTAACATGGAAACTGTTAAATCTTATGCTATTCTGACTGTGGCTATACAATATTTTTTCTGGTTGCTTGCAATATTTTCTCTTGATCTGGGAGCTCTCAAATTTGGCTATAATATTCCAGGGAGTTTTCATTTTGGGATCTCTTTTAGTAGGTGATTGGTAGATTATTTCAATTTCAATTTTTTTGTTTGTTTTTGTTTGTTTTTTGTTTTGTTTTTTAGGCAATTGGGGTTAAGTAACCTGCCCAGGGTCACACAGCTAGTAAGTGTCAAGTGTTTGGTCTGAGGCCAGATTTGAACTCAGGTCCTCCTGACTTCAAGGCCAGTGCTCTATCCACTGCACCACCTAGCTGCCCCCTCAATTTCTATTTTACCCTCTGGGTCTAGGACAGTTTTCCTTGATAAATTCTTGAAATACAATGTATAGGCTCTTTTTCTGATCATGGTTTTCAGATAGTCCACTAATTTTTAAATTCTCTCTACTTAAACTATTTTCTAGGTCAGTTGTTTTTCCAATGAGATATTTCACATTTTCTTCTATTTTTTCATTCTTTTGCTTTTGTTTTATTTTTTTCTTGATGTCTCATAGAGTCACTAGCTTCTATTTACCCAGTTCTAATCTTTAAGGAATTATTTTCTTCAGTGAGCTCTTGTATATTCTTTTCCACTTAGTCAATTCAGCTTTTTAAGGAGTTTATTTCTTCAGTGGATTTTTGTGTCTCTTTTACCATTTGTCCAATTCTGTTTTTTAAGGTGTTATTTTCTTCAGTATTTTTTTTTTGCCTCCTTTGCCAAACTGTTCAGTCTCTTTTAATAATTTTCTTGTATCACTACCATTCCTTTTCTCATTTTTTTCTCTACGTCTCTAATTTGATATTTAAAATCTTTTTTGAGTTCTTCCAGGAATTCTTTTGGGTCTAGAAACAATTCACATTTTTCTTTTACATGTAACTGTTTTGACATTGTTGTCTTCTTCTGATTTTGTGTCTTGGTCTTCCATGTCACCATAGGAACTTTCTATGGTCAGGTTGTTTTTTGTTGTTATTTGCTCATTTCCCAGCCTATTTCTTTACTTACTTTTAACTTTATGTTAAAGTTGGGCTGTGTTCCAAGGGTAGAGGAAGCACTGTTTCAAACTTCAAGTTTCCCACGCTGCTGGTGTTAGACCTAGTTCTCGGGGTCCATAAATTTTTAGCTCTTCCAAGGTGGTATGATCTCAAGAGAGATGTGATCACTGCTCTCCTGGCTTGTGCTCTGGTCTGTGAGTAATCACAAGCACTTCTTTCTGCCCTAGTACTGTGACTAGTGATATTGCTCCTACTGGAGCTCCTCTTTACCATGGGACTGCAGCCTGCAACTGCATATGGGCAATGCAACAGAGTCCTACTCCAAGTGCCTACAAAAGATCCCACATGATCTACTTCTGACCCATTGTCTGATTCCCTTACTGTGCATAGGCTAAGAGCTCCAGAAGCCACTGCCACCAATTCAGTTGCCCCTAAGGTGTGCTGCTGACTTGCTGGGCATGACCCGCACTGGCATGGCCTGCACTGAACTGCACTCCACTCTCACTCCAGTGAGACAGATGTTTCTTTCTGACCTTCTAAGTTGTCTGGGGATGGAAATTGTTTCACCCTATTCTTTTGTAGGTTCTGCAGCTCCAGAATTCATTTTAAGGCATTGTTTTAACATTGTTCAGAGGGGAATTTGGGAAAGCCCAGCAAGTCTTTGCCTTTACACCTTGGCTCCATTACTCTTCCTTTATTTTTTAAAAATTATTTTATTTTCAGGTCCAAATTTGATCCTTCTCACCTTTCCCTTGCCCTTTGAGAAAAAAAAAAAGAAAAAAGAAATCCATTACAAATACGGATAGTTAAGTGAAACAAATTCCTGCAATAGCCATTTCTAAAAACAATAAGAATTATTAATGTTGCTGTTAGCCTTAGTCTGAAGTCTGAGTCCACCACTTCTCCATCTGGACAGGATATATGCTAACTCTTTATGACCACAGCTTCCCTTTCTATGTGTTTACAAATTTAATTCAATCTAATTCAACAATTAAGTGCCTATCATAAGCAAGGCACCATAGATCCTCAGGATACAAAGGCACAAATGAAATACTTTTTTTTTTTATTAAGGCAATTGGGGTTAAATGACTTGCCCAGGGTCACACAGTTAGTAAGTGTCAAGTGTTTGATCTGAGACTGGGTTTGAACTCAGGTTCTCCTGACTTCGAGGCCAGTTGCTTTATCCTACCTGCCCCAAATAAAATACTTCTTGTACTCAAGAAGCACACATTCACCTGGGGAAGAAGGAGGATGCAACATGCACACAGAGGATTACATGCAAGGTAATTTGAAGAGTGAGAGAACATGAAAAACTGGAATGATCAGAGAAAACTTCATGGAGAAATTGTCAGGCATTTGAGAAGAGCTGCAAGTGCAAATAAACATTTTTAGATGAGGAAAGTTTGCCCTCCAAGCATGAGAGATGGCTTATGTGAATAAATGGATATGGGCTATGAAACATTGAGCTCTTGGAATAGCTATTAGTTAAGTTTGACTGAAGGATAGAGTTCATGAAGGAAGTAATATATGATAAGGCTGGAAAGGTAGAAGAGCATTTTGAATTTTTTCCTTAAGCAAAGATTTTCAACCTGGAAGTCTATGGATATATCTGCAGGATCCATGAACCCAGATTGGAGGGAAAAAATAATCTTTATTTTCACTAGCTTCTAACTAATATATAGGATTTTCTACAATTATGAATGAAAACAGCAAACCTAATTCTGATAAGGGGTTCATAGACTTCACCAGACGACCACAGGGGTCCCCGATACAAAAAGGTCAATAACCCCTATCTTAGTGACTATTCGGCTGATTTTTGACTAAGGGAGTGTCATGTTGAGACCCCTGCCTAAGGAAAATTGTTTTGATAGCTGTGAAAAATGATAGTCAGAGGAAAGACTAGAATCAGAAAGAAAAGTAGAGGGCTATAAGAATATATTGAGTGTTTGAACTAATTATATGAGCGGGAAGGAGTGAAGGAGGAAGATAGAAGGACAAGAAATTATAATTAGAAACAGGAATTTCAACATTAGAGATTTCATTACATAACATTTTGAGTAATAGCGAGATCTAAGTTCTTCTGTGCAGTTAAGGTAGAGAGAAGATATATGTTGTGAGAATTAAGGAAATCAATGAACTTTAAGCCAGAGTATTCGAGGAACATCACATGTACACAAAAGTCCCCAAATATGAGATCATAGTAGGGGTGAACAGGATTATAAACCAGGTACTGAAATCTTTGAAAATGAAAGAAAAGTACTCTGCACACCAGTAGATCAGATCAAAAAGCATGTGGGCAGGGTGTAGCTGAGTAATTTCAAAGGAAGAAAGGTTATGAAAAGATGGTAGCAGAATAAAGATGTTTAGGCAACTTAGCAGTATAGTGGATAGAGCATGGGACTTGGAAGCAATAAGACCAGAGTTCAAATCTTGCCTTAGATACTTACTAGCTATGTGACCCTGGGCAAGTCATTTCATATTTCTCATTCTCCTTTGTTTCTTCATCTGTAAAATGGAGATGATGATAATGAATCACCTACTTTACAGGGTTATAAAGATCACATGAGGTAATTTGAAAAGCACTTTGTAAAACTTAAAAGATCATATGGCTGGCTGTTAATATCATTATCCTGAAGTGGCAGAATACATTAAGAGCATCCCAGCTCCTCCTCTGGGTCAGTGTCAGGGGGCATAAGAGAAGGAATAACATGAATCAGGAAGAACATGGGTTCATGTTCTGACTTTGCCACTTACTACTTATATTATTATTGTGGGTAAGTCACTTCCCCACTCTGCACCTCAGTTTCCTCATCTGTAAAATTAGAAGGCTATACTAAGATGACCTCGAAGATCTCTCCCAACTCTTAATGTTTGGCATATAATCCCATTAATAATATATTCTAGGTCTTCCCCAAAAAATTTGAAGTCAAATTTACGTAGTTTATAGGCTCTTCTTTCTTTCCTTTTTCCTTTTTTCTTTACTTCTTTCTTCCTTATTCTTCTTTACTTTCCTTCCTTGCTTTCTTCTTTTCCCCTCTTTGTTTCCCTCTTGTCCTTCATTTCCTTTTTTCCTTCCTTCCTCCTTCCCTTTCTTCTTTCCTTCCTTCTTTCCTTCCCTCTCACCCTTTCTTCTTTTCCTCCTTCCCTCTTTACTTCCCTTTTTCCTTCCCTCCTTCTTTCCCTCTTTTCTTCTCTCTTTCCATCTTTTCTTCCTTCTTTTCCTCATTCCTTCTTTCCCTCTCTCCCTCCCTCCTTCCTTCCTTCCTTCCTTCCTTCCTTCCTTCCTTCCTTTCTTTCTTTCTTCCTTCCCCCCTTCCTTTCTTCCTTCTAGTCCTAAAATACTTTTCTCATTTTATCTTTCAAATATCCTTGACAACAGCTCAGCAATCTCATCATTTCTCAGGTGTTCACATCTTAGGAAAATATGATGAAGCACTGTCCATAAAGCCCACAATGCTTCCCTCCCCAGCTACATATTTGAACCATAAGGAAAGAACCAATAGGACATCTAGTTCAGCTTCTCATTCTACAGATGAGAGAGGTTGAATGATCTGCCAAAGACTACACAGGTAGTTTGTATCAGAGGTGGAATTTGAAGTCAGGTCCTCTCATTTTAGAGCCAGTGCTCTTTTCATTATGGATGTGATTTTCAAATCGTCAGATCAAAAGTAGTTGAAGGAAGCAATGACTGAATGAATTATAGAACAGCAAGAGGTCATGGTAGAAAATAATATTAGGAATTCATGTTTGTTTAGCAAATTTAATTTTTCAGAATGTTTTTATGACTATGACCTTATTTGAACTTCGTAATACCCTTGTGGGGTAGGCTTTTCATGAATAATTACATCCATTTTACAGCTGAGGAAATAGAGGCCCAATAAGTTAAGTGAAAAGCCTGAAATCATACAAATAATTGGAAGTATGTCAAGGACCAGAACCCAGCTTTTCAGACTCCATGCTACCAAATAGAAAGAATGATTTTTTTAAAGACTTGGGGGATGTTTAGCTTTATTTCAGTCATCCTTTTGTTAATATTAATGTAATTATACATGTATATACACACATATATTGTTCTCCAGCTTCTGCTTACTGCACTTTTCATCAGTTCATGTAAGTTTTCCCTTCTCTAAATGCTTCATTGCATTGCTTCTTCCCTTGCAATAATATTCCATGACATTCATGTACTACAATTTGTTGAAGCATTGATGGGTTCCCATATTGATTCCAATTTTTTTTGGAGGAGGGGACAACATAAAAAGCATTGCTCTGAATAGTTTGTCATGTGTGGAGTCCTTCTGTCTTTGGCCAGTTTCCAAGGAGATGTATGTTCCTTCAATTTATATTTTTAATATATATTTATGTCATGCTCATTTCTGGACACTTTTCTGGGATGAGACTATACTTTTAACTTCCTGGGCAGCAACTGGGTTTCATATCTGAATTTTCCAGGGCTCCCTTTTCAGAGGCTTCAGCAGTCACTGAAGTGACTGGCTCATCTTCCTTGTGCCGGATGCAGAAGGTGGCTGCAGATGGTGTTGTCTTGGGATATCCTTGGAAAGAATGCATCCCACCAATCCCGGGCTCCCCTAACCCAGTCTTAACCATGGAAATCCTGGCTCACATCCAAGACTCTGGCCTTCCCATATGAGGTCCTGCATGGGATGTGATCCAAGCTCCTTAGGAGACTGTCTGGCAACCTGCTCTCCACAGCATGCTATTTCCCTCCCTCTCCCACCACAGTCCTCCAAAGCCAGCCAGGTCTCTATAAAAGGCTTTCTCTGTGAAGGAAGCTTGTCATTACTAAAGCCCCAGGGGCTCTGAGCCTTCAGGACAAGCTAAAAGGACAATCCTGTCTCTTACGAATGCTGCTAAGCCAGGCTTCCTCTATGCTGGGCAAGTCAGGAAACTGGGGTCCTAGTCACAACTAACTAGTGATGTGACCTTGGTTTTCATTTTTCTCTTTTATAAAAATGAAAAGGTTAGACTAGATGATTTCTCAAAGTACTATCCAGCTCAAAAACTCTATTAACCTAACTAACTGAAATGCACAATTCACCTAAATTTTTCTTGTATCCTTTACTTCTTGGTAGAAAAAGATGAAACACAAGAAAATAGTCTGTTATCAAGGACTTTGGCACAAACAGAACTGCATGTGTTTTCTAGTACTCATTAAAGATTCAGTCACATTCTCTACAGCTTCTCTACTTCCTTCTCCACCTTCAAGATTGAATTATGATCACTGATCTTCAGGATCTCCAATCACCTAAGAAAATTTAAATTATACTCACTGGAATACATTGAACTCAACCTGCTAGGTCAGAGAAAACATGGTGGCCATTCAAGAAAGAGTTTCAATTAAAAAAAAAGTTGAAAAAAGAGGGTTTTAGTCCTTGATGACCCAGGAAATTTAATTCATCATCACGGCCTGTTTTCTATGCATTAATTATTCAAGGTTAGACTAATCATGGGCACTGAAAATCTTGCTTGCCTGAATGAACATCGAGTTGACAGAGGAGCACGTGAATAGTGGGGAAAAAAAAGAATGATAGCCTCAGAGATGGACTTTTTTGGCCTAGTTTTCATTTAATGTAAACTTAGGAAAATAGGATCAGAGGTTTAGATCTGGAAGGAACCTTAGAAGTCATCAAGTTGAATCCCCTTATTTTAAAAATGAGGAAAGAGAAACCCAAAGAGGCAAAATACCTGTCTCAAACCCACATAGATAATAATAAGATTTAAACCCAAGCCCATTTAACTCCAAAACTAGAACTCTTTCCATAAGTGATAGAACTAGAGGAGACCTTAGCAATCACCTCATCCAATGGCCTTATTTTACTGATAAGGAAACTGAGGCTCAAAGAAGTTAAATATTTATCCACAGTCACACAGTTAGTGAATTTGGGACTGAAAGGAGCCTTAAAGATCATCTTGTCCAACTCCCTTTTTCTATACATAAGGAAACTGAGGACAGAGAGGACAAGTAATTTGACCAAAATCATATAGTCAGTAAGTAGTGAAGCCAAAATTTGAACCCAGCTCCTCTGATAGTATATCCAGTACTCTTGATAGTACAATTTTATTAGCATAAATTATGAATCAATATGTGCTCTTTCTATATGGTCCTAAACAAAACTCTGTTCCCCTGCCTGGGGTATAGGACTGACTTCATTCTTCAAGGAGTCTATGTAGGTATTCATTCCCTTCGGTGGTGCAGATCATAAGCCTTCCATACCTCATCCTGTATGACTCTTGTTCATGTCATCCTGTAAATCTACATAGACATGTTGTGAGGATTGCATTAAAGGGCAGATTTGCTGTGAAGAGTGTAAAGCATCAAACTAATCTAAGTATTCTACCTGTCTTTGGGATGACTAAAGTCAGAAATTCATTGAATGGTTTCATCATGGCAGACATTGTCCAAGTGATAATTAAAGCCTTGACCTTGTTAAACGTGCAGCTAGATGGTCCAGTGGCTAGAGTTCCAGGCCTAGAGTCAGGAAGACCTGAGTTCAAATCTAGCCTCAGACATTTAGTAGCTGTGTGACCCTGAGCAAATTACTTAACCTGTGTCTATTTCAGCTTCTTCAGTATTGAAATGGAGATTTTACCTCTCAGGATTGTTGTGAGGATCAAATGGAATATTATTTGTAAAGTGCCTAGCACACAGTAGGTACTTAATACAGTACTTAAATTTAGTGCTTTTCAGTTTTCTCATCTGTAAAATGGTGGTGATCATGTCTGCCCCAACTACCAAACTTCCTTACCCAGCTATTATGAGGCATCTAGGTGATGCAATGGATAGAGTATTGGGCCTAGAGATAGGAAGACCTGAGTTCAAATCTAGCCTTGCTTGTGACCCTGGGTAAGTGATTTAACCTTTGTCTGCCTGTTTCCTTAAATGGGTATTACAATAGCACCTACCTTGCAGGGTTGTTGTGGGGATCACAAAATGTAAAAAAGTTCTTAGCATGGTACCTGGCACATAGTAGGTGTCATGTTATTCCTTTCCCTAAAGAGGTGAAAGTGATCTGAAGATTCCAAAGCACTATATAACACGTAAGATATTTCTTGGGCCCCTTTCATTTTAAAACCTATGTTCCCCTGCTTGTTCTTATCGTGATCATTTCTGGAGATGCTTGGTGGTGTGTAAAAGAGGCTGTCAGAACCCCACTGATCGAATCCAGGTCATATTCCCTCTTGGGAGGACTCTCATTGTCCTGGGTCCAGTACCTAACCTATTGGGAGAGTCTTACAATGTAGAAAGCTGGCCCCAAATGAACCTAAAATTCCAAATGATTCCTGAGAAGCTGTCTTCTCTCCCTCCTCCATCCCTAGCAGTCTCAACCCCCCCCCCCCATGGCAGAGAGGACCTTGTCTTGTCACCCTCCGAGCCTGTCTGAACTGTTTACCCACTTAGCTTGAAGCAGAGAGACATCAGAGGATTAGGTGGGGAAGTGGGGCTGCTGACTAGAGGTCAAAAAAACAATGTCATGCCCTTTTGTCTGTGGTGGCCTAGGAGGAGGAAATGGGGAGAAATAGCCACCTTTCAGAACTTCCTTGACGAGGCAGGTTGGATTGCAAGATCTCTAAGCTCCCTGCCCTTGGAGACGTGACAGCCAATGACTGTCCCTGAGCCTATGATTGCCCCCAAAATTCACTGTCTATCTGGGATGCACATTGGGGTAGGAGAAGCCAGAGGGAATGACTCTACCCAGTCTATTGCCCGCAGACAGTGGCCTACCCGTGTGTTCTTCTTCCTTTCCTTCTAATTTCCTACCAGCTCACAGCCCAGAGGCTGGGGCCAGTCACTACAGGGGAGACAGAGGGGCTGACCCAGTGCAGAACTTCACGCGGGGATCTACCAGATGTAGTTTTTCACACAGTTCCTCATTTGGAAACAGAAGGAGATCAATACAATTACCATCTTGGCCAACTGTGATAAATAATAACCTGCCAGAAAGAAAACCTGAGGTTTCCTGGAGAGCGGGGAGAAGGTTATTGAGACAAGAGAAAGAAATTCAGGAAATCATGTATGCACAAAGGCCAAGGGGGCTTCAGTCCACAGTGAGATCATTCTCTGTGGTCGTCATCATCATTAATGGGGATTTATCGAACCCCTGGAGGGGCATGTCCTTAGTAAACAGATCAGGCCCTCATGTTTAGCAGTCTGTTGCCTTCATTATTAACTCACATGGCCAGGGGACTACAATCCCATACCCCTATGTAAGTAAGCATTACAGAGGCAAGAGGAAGGGGATGATGCAGGTCTTTCTTTTATCAAGTTCAGAATATATTAATCTCTTTCCTCTTCATGAAATTCTTGCAAACTACTTGGGATCTAAGAAGAGCCCCTCCCTTTTTAGAAATGGAAAGTAGAGAAGATATGTGACCTAGAGTGACTGAGTGTCTTGCTCAACATTGTCCAGGAATCACTCATTTTGTAAATTTACAAACTTCTACTGACTACCTGTTATCTGTTCTGCACTGTGATAAGCTCTCTAGAGGATACAAAGAGGTAAAAGAAGTGGTCATCACCTTCTTAGGAGCTTATAATCAAATTTAAGGGGCAAAACTAACATAAACATAGAAATATATACATACTTACATACACATATATATAAATATATACATACACACACATATATATGTATATGTGTATACATACATACATGTGTGTGTATATACATATTTAATAACCCAAAACTTCAAGGGGCTGGAATGGGAATTATGGAGTACCTTAGAAAGGATGCCAGATATGGCATCAGAAGAGCAGGGTTCGAAATTCAAGTCTGCTAATTAACTGTCCCAGTGATATTGAGCAAGTCATAGTTTCTTCATCAATAAAATAAGGAGGTTGGCATGGATGATCTCTAAGTTTCCTGCTAGATCCATAGCTGTGATCCTTAAATGGGATTGTTTATTATAAAAGTTGAGTCATACAATAGAAAAGATCATTTGCTTGTTGTTGTTAAGTCATTTCAGTTGTGTTCAACTCTTCGTGACCCCATTTGGGTTTTCTTAGCAAAGATATTGGAGCAGTTTGTCATTTCTTTCTCTGGGTCATTTTACATATGAGGAAACTGAGGCAAACAGAGTTAAGTGATTTGTCCAGGGCCACACAGCCAATAGGTATTTGAGGCCAGATTTGAACTCAGGAAGTCATTGAGTCTTCTTGACTGGAAGTCACTTAGACTTTAGTTTTAGTGAAGCAGCTGTTGTTGGTAACCCTTTTAGGCTGGCATGATGATACAATCAACTCAAGATGATCCACAACTCTGTAGACTGTCTAATAAAATCTTTTGATTATCTGAGGAAAATTCTCTAATTCCAGACTAGTTTCCTTCTGCCACCCATTATGCTTCTGGGCCACTGTCCATTAGGGTAAAGCCTTACTTACTCAAATTCTTTTCATTTCAATGAAATTAAGCATCTACTATCTACAGAGCTATAGAAAATCATTTGTGGAAGCCTTCTATTCCTACTTTATGTTTTCATCAAGGACACTTATGAACAAGTGTGTAGGGCTCACAGGCATACTTTAATATCAATTTAATACTTTAATATCAACACCTAATTGTATCAGATTTTGTCCTTGTGTATGTATGTAAATGAATGTAAGTGCACATGTATGTAGAAGTACATATGTAAAACATTGAAAGACAGACCTAACGAAAGAACCTAAATACCATAGAAATGTTTCATTTTTGTCTTTAATTATCTAGTTTTAGATTATCTCTCTGCTCCCCTGTACTAGTGTAGTTAATGGAGAATCAAGCATGCATACACACATGTATATGTATACACACATATATGTGTGTATATACACATATACACATATGTATACCTAGGATTGGAAGTGAATGTTTGAGTGAGGATATTTTGGGAAGATATTTTCAAGGACAGGCATGGCAGAAGTTGAGGAGTGCACAGGAAAAGAAAAATAGAGCCATATTTGAGCTTTCACAGAACTCTGTTGTCCTCCTGTTTGTGCTAGTTTTTAAGGTGCAATATGTAGTTATCCCTTCCACATCGCAGGGGTTAGGGGCATGGAGACCCTGCGATCTGGAAAATCCCTGTAAATTTTTTTGGCCTTCTCTTCATACCAGAGAAGTCTGAATTTTTTTTCTCTTTTTCCTTTATGGGGTGTTTACAGTACCTTACTGTAAAATTTGGGTTAAGTGTTTGGTCATGGGCTCTGTGTCATTGGTTGACCTTCATGTATCATCTGAGGCTTTCACAAATCTCCCCCAAAATTCCCATTTGATTTCTTATGCTGACCTGTGATATATCAAAACTGTAATGGAGAAAGCTGTAATGTGGAAGGGATAACTGTAATTATTTATGTACTTAACTGACATCCCCTAGTAATTGTAAGCTTCTTGAGAGAAGGGACTGTGCATTTTCTGAACATTGCATCCTTCCTGTCCCTTAGCTCACAGCTCTACGTCTTCTTCTATGGATTTGTGGTTGTTCTGGGTACTTTCTCTGTTCATTTAAATGGAAACCTATTCATACCTTCTCATCCTGTTCAGTTCTTGTTCACAATCTACAATAGATTGTCCTTCGCAGAGCATGTGCCCAATATTTTATAGCCTTTCCTCTATGTCATGTTGTATTTCATGAGTTGTCCAATTGTCAGTTTCTTATTTTGCACATTTAAAAACATTTTTACTGAATTTGTTTGAGTTCTTTCTGTCCTAGTACACGATAAATTTTTGTAAGGTTTTGATACAAAATTGGGCACAACCTGGATGAAGATCTATCAAAGGAGTCTGAGAGAGAGAGTACTCAGCTAGGTAGAAAGAGAATCAGGAGGGAATAAAGATATGAAAAGCTAAAGAGAAGAGCGTATTAGGAAGAAGAGCATTATTGACATTGTCAATGGCTACAGAGAGATCAAGAAGGATTAGGATTTAGAAAAGCCATTAGATTTAGCCAACTTTCTTGTCTTTATAAGAATGTTCTATATATTTATTTAGTTTCCTTGATGAAAATACAAGAAAGAAATACAAGGATTTTCTACAGTTCTATACATAATAGATGCTTAATAAATGTTTTTAATTGAAATTAATTTAATTGAAATTAATTTAATTGAAATTAATTTTAATTGAAAATTAATTAAGATAGGTGAGTGGGGCTTTACCCTTGAGTAAGGCTAGGCCTTCTAGGTAAGATTCCAGTTTCTTAGTGTTGTTGCATTTGGAAGATAATAAAGTGGATATGACCCTTACCTACCTTTGTGTAGGGATAGTAATGTTCAGATCCACTCTTTTCCTTTTCCTCACTCTTCCCCAAATTCCCAAACCCGTAACAGCTAACAAACATTTTGTTAGGCAGAAATATTATTTTCCCAACTCCTTAGACTATTGGATTAAGTTAGTTAAAAATTGGCTATAAATAAACAAGTTGACATCTAATAATTTACCACAGTCCCACTGCTTTGCCTTTTTGCCATGAGTAAGACTTTTTTTTTTCAATTGATTTTGTATTGGTTGTTATTCAGGGAAATTTTCTGATCAACTTGAGCTTGCAGGAAGTTAAGGCTTTGTTTCAAGCCCAGCACAGAATAGGAACTTAATAAATACTTTACTGATTCATTAATTGTCTCCCACTGTGAAGGATATGGACATGGTCCATTGTAGATTCACTACACATAATTAGAATGAACTGGTTGGCTTGATTACTGCAGGATAGAGCTAAACCTTTGTGTTAGGACTATAAAAGAGTATCTCTTCGTTTGCCTTCGTCCTTTTCATAATACAGAACAGAGGGCAGTAGAGCTAAGAGCAGACATAAGCCCCGTGTTATTCTCCCTCCCACAAAAGTGGCTGATAGCTCCCATGTGGCAGATGCATATAAGAATTGCATGTTCTCTGACCCATATATCTGAGAGGAAGGTTTCTGAGCCCCAAATCTGATGGCTCAACCTCCTAGAGAAAAAAGGGTTGTCTCTCTAGTGACCAGCTCAGAGTTGCCTCTCAAGTGATCTCAAGTCCCTGATTTACAGAAATTCAGACTTCTAGTAAGAAAAAAAGGGAGTTGCTAAAACATCATTGGCCTCTTGGCTAAACAAAAAGATAATGAAATCCAGATTTTTAGTAAAAGTCATGAGCCTCTTGGGGACAAGTAGATTGTGCATTTGGCCCCCAGAATTTGAAGAACAGAAAGGGACCAAGGCCATGACACTGGGGAGCAAAAGACCTGGTCTTTTCTCTCTCTCTGAGCACTGTTATTTGGACAGTGCACTTCTGATGGGAAATAGGACTTCTTCTCTAACCACCTTAAGTTCATTTTCCTTCTGAGGAAGTCTAAATCATCAAAGTGTTAGCAAAGACAGGGTGATTGTATGGGTCTCTGGAGCAAAGCAAAATTAACTGGGATGCTAAGAGTTGCTTGCCTAGAAATCTAAAGTTCTTTTCTCTTCCAAAGGAAGGCCAAACCATAGCATGTGAATGTGGAAGACTCCATAGGCCCTAGGGCAAAAGTAGAACTCATTAGAGAGTGAAGAGGAATTGTGCTAATATTTTATAGACTACTAGGTTTTTGTACTTTATCTGAGAGAGGAAATAAAGGCCTAATATGAATTGATACCTTGAGTCCATGTATAGCATATTGGCCATCCTTCTATGCCTATCTGTGGAGAGATATAGGTCTATAGTCTAAGATTTCCTAGAGTTAATTCTGGATAGGACAGAGCAGGCTACTTAAGATATAGTATTTTGGGGGGGACCTCCCAATAAACAAATCTATTTCATATGAGTCTAGAATGTGGGGTGCTGGGTGGTAGGATAATTTGACTGATTTTTCAATAAAGTTCAACTAGTAAAAAAAGTTCAATTGAGTCTTCAGCTGATTCAATAGAGAACACAGAAGTGAGTGATTGTAGAATCAGGCTATGGAGAGGGCAGGTGCTATAGGGAGAGCAGCTTAAGCAGAATGCTATTTATTAATTTCTTGCCCTTATCCTCTTTGTCCCTTGTCATCATGCCAACCTGTCATTTCGAGGAAATAACTCCTTCCAGGAGGGATGCTAAGAAATGAGGCCACACGATCCTTTCTTGATCTACCTATCAAAAATTCTATGTTTCCCTTGCCTCTCCCTTTTTATGGTTTAAGACTCATAAAATTAAGAATGGGTACTGCATGGCTTAAGGTGAATTTACGCTTCATGCAGTATAGTGGATAGAACACAGGATTTAGAATCAGGAAGACCTGAGTTCAAATCCAGCCTCAGATACTTACTGCATGTGTGACCCTAGGCAAGTCATTTAAACTTCTGTCTGCCTCAGTTTCTCATGGAGATAATAATAGCACCTACCTCCCAGGGTTGTTGTGAGAACAAATATTTGTAAAGGGCTTTGTTAACCTTAAAATGCAATACAAATGCTAATTACTATGGTTGTTATTGTTATTATGAGTGGGGCCCTAACAACATTGAGGCCCCAACTGCAAGTTCCATCCTCCCAACTTCAAATAATTTATTTATACAATGGTCAAAAGGAAGCTAAATAGTAGTATGGGTTTGCTTTAGTGTTTCTGAGCATCCCTACATTGTTCCCTGGGGGACTTTTGTTTTGGGTCAGTTTTGGGGTGGAAGATAAGAATGTGACCTTTATGATCCTCTAGCTTCTATCCCTGGTTAGCTGGACCACCAATTAGTATCAAGTCTGTCACCGATTAACCAAATAAAACAACTTTCAAATTGACTCAGATTGGTACATTTTTAAAGCATATTAATTTTTTCCATTTTTCATAATTATATCCAGGGCATCATTCATACAAAAATTCATAAAGTTTTCTCAGGCTGACTTTCTCAAAGTTAAGACCTGTGAAGTCCCTAATTTTACATATCAGTTCAATTTTTTTCCTTCTTATTTTGTTAATCTCTTCTTTGAGTTTTAGAATTGCTAATTTGGTTTTAAACAGGATTTTTAAAAAAATTTATTGCTTTTTTAGTTTTTTTTTTTAAGCTGTATGCCCATTTCATTATTATGTTCTTTTCATTGTTGATGAAAAAGTATGGAGACATAAATTTCCTCCCAACAGATTACTTTGGTTACATCTCATAAATTTTAGTGTATTGTCATGTTGTTGTCACTTTTTTTGATGAGTTTTCCAATGTTTATATGACTTGTTCTTTGATCGACCGGTTACTTAGATTGAATTATTTAGCCACCAAAATTAACTAATCATTTTTCCAAAGATTCTTTATTGAATATAATTTTTATTGCTATGTTCAGTAAAGGATATGTTTAATACGTGTGCTTTTCTGCATATGTGAGGTTTAGATTTGTCTATGTCTGAAAAAGGAATATTGAAGTCTTATTCTGTTATAGTTTCACTATCTACTTCTCCCTGTAATTCAATTACCTTCACTTTTATATATTTGGATGTTATAGTCATCTCCAGTCATCCTGATTTATGTCTTGCTATTGGACCCAGAAGGCTCCAGAGGAGAGAGTAAGGCCAGTGACTTTGTACAGCCCTGCCTCACTTAAATCCGATTCACTTGCAAATCAACATCACTTTCCTGAAGTCATTGGTTCTCTTCAAGAACAAAGGACAAGACAACAACAATAATATATTAATCATTTATGTAGCCTTTATGTATAATGTAGTTTTCCTATTTCTTTTAATCATGTCTCTTTTTTTTACAATTGTCTTGTCTGAGATAATGATTGCTATTCCTGCTTTTTTTAAAGTTCTTGAAGCATAATACATTTTGCTGGCTCCTCATTTTAACTCTGTGTGAATCTTTATGTTCTAAATGTGTTTCTTCTAAATTACATATTGTTGGATTTTGTTTTCTAATCTAATCTGCTATTCTCCTTTATTTTATGGTGAGGTCACCCCATTCAGGTCCATGGTTATGGTTAAAATTGTGTCTTTCCCTCTATCCTATCCTCATGCATTTCCCTCTCTTTGCCCCCAACTCTCCTCTGTATACAGAGGGTGTTGAGAGAGGAGTTTGCTTAACAGTAGTGGTCAGTAAAAAGTGGCCTATTTCCACTGCACTGCCCTCTTCTCTTCATCTCAACCAGTCCCTGACTAAATTTTCTTACTTTCTTTTTTTTTTCCTTTTAATCTCACCTTCATGATACATCATCTAACGATGAAGTTTATTTGGCTTATGACTTATCCCACACTGAACCTATCCTCCACTTTAAAACCCTTTCTCCCTTTTCTCTATCCCCACGTATTTTCCTGTTGGGTTCAATGTATTTTTATACCCTGGTCAGGTCATTGCATTAGTATACTGCCTCGCTGAGATTTTGAAATTGCTGGGGGTTACTGCCTACTGACATATGTTTGTGATAGGTTCCTTAGCAAGATTACTCCGTCAGTTTCTGCAGCTTCTAGTTATCTTTTTGTTCAGTCCTGGGCTAAATGAGAAGCTTATAAAGTTCTTTTTTTTCCTTATAAAATTTTTCTTTGGATTTTGGGGTCTTTATTCATTCTAGTGCTCTTTTTTAGATCATTTTTTAAAAGTGTGTGGAAACAATAGACTGCTGGCTCAGAACCATAGAATGTTGGACCAGGGAAAAACCTTACAGAGCATTAAGTCTAAGAGTATCATTTCACAGATGAACAAATTGAGGTCTCAGTGGGGTTGATTTGACCAAGGTGATCTAGCTGTGTAGTGGTAAGAACGAGAATAGAACCTAGTTTACTTGACTACCAGCCAAGACTTTGTTCTGTTCTAGTCTATTTGAATCAGGGTAATAAGACAGGCAACTTTGCATCGTGAAGAGAGGGCCAACTTTGAAGTTAGGCAAACGTGGTTGAACATCTGACTTATAGCTGTGTGTGTACTAACTAGTTAAATGATTCCTCCGTGCTTCAGGCAACTCTCTAATTGCAGATGAGTTACAGATCTACCTCAGTGGATGGATTTTTTCCCCACCAAGTCTTCCCCATTCCAATCAAATCACAGACAAAACATTGAGATGTCAATGTATTTCTCTCCTTGTTTTTGCCTTGATGAATATGACTTCCATGGGGAGAAGGCTTTAGAGAAATAGGAATGTCCATAGTGAATCACCCAATCAAGCTTCTTGTGGGAAGCTCGATTTGAAAAGAAGTGTATGGCTTGGTGAAACACTGACTCCACCTCCCTTCCCTATCTATTGGGTGCATATGTTTGTCTTTGGCTTTCTAGTGCCCAACCTGCTTTCTTCGGAGGGTTGGCACTTATTTGATATTCCAGTGAGGTAGTTTAGAAAATCTATGTGGCTGTCAGTCATTATGGGCATGAATTAGTGCTCAGCCATCACTGAAACCAGAACCTGTCAGAGGGGCCATGGATTAGGATCTGACCGCACAATGGCTATGAGAACTCTCCTCTTAGAACTGTCACCAGAGAAGCAAAGGGCAGTATGTATCATCAGCAATCAATGATACCTGCCTATTGAACAAATGGGTATGATTGAGAGGTCACTACTAGGAAAAGCTATTGAGTCCAACAATGGAGAAACCCTAAATCTCTCATCTGTGTAAACTAAGACATTATGTTAGCAATCAATATTGAATATAAAGAGCAAGAAGAAGATTGGAAGTCCATATTCAAACCCTTGCAACAAATTACTGTGGACGATGACCAGTATTAGGGAGATAATTTTTTTTTAATTTTAATTTTTTTTAATTTTTTTAATTTTCTGTGGGCTTTTTGAAAACTCTAGATTTGGCCAAAAAAAAAACCCTTCTATTATTCTCAGTTACTTTGGGAGAAATGGCAGATTTTGAGTAGATATTTTTATGAATCTTCAGTGCCTGTCTCTCTTCCTGCTTTTAAGGGCCTTCGGCATATAGCTTTAGAAGGCTGTCTCCTAGATATATGCAAACAATGGGGAAGACAACCAAGAAGAAAGACACAAAATCAGTTTTCCTCAGATCACCTCGGGCATTTGCTGATGAGGTGGCTTAATAAGAAGGCTGAAGATTTTGCTAACCCTGGACTCTACCTACTCAATAAAGTAAACAGAAGATGAACTTGGGTAGAGGGAATACTTAATTGCTGCAGGCAGAGTTATAAACACTTTCCTTTTCTTTAACCTCATATTTGATTTAGAGACTTGGGGGGGAAAAGCTTTGCCTTTTAGATATAAAAACAGATACCCATATTGGAACTCAGAGAAGCTGTTTATGGTGCCTTTTTCCTTAGTGACAGATGGACATCAGCGTTGTATTTTTCCTAACTCCCCATCTAAGAGACTAGGTTTGGTCTTGCTTATGTGACCAAGTGATTGTATTACCTTGAATAAATCATTTTTCCTCTCTGGGCCTGATGTAAAATGAGATGTTAAGTGAAGTTGTCTTAAGTTAATTGGGGAATGTGTACAATCTTGAAAGGAGTTGGTTTGCCAGTACTTTGTTCCTCTCGCCATTCAGATCATTCTTACTTTAGGGTGACATCTTGTTGGGCTGAATTTGCCATTTCTCTTGTGGTTTCTTCCCCAGAAGTCTAAGTGTAAGTAATTTCTTGTGCCATTATAGAAAAACTCCTTTTAGATTGGTACTGGTACTTTTCTCTTGAGTATGTACTTTAAAGATTTTTTTTTTATTAATGTCAAAAAAGGAAGAGTATAATTTGTAAACTTAAGTACATGTCACAGGGTGTATATTATATATTTTTTAATTAAGGTCAAAAAGGAAGAGTGCAATAATTTGTAAAGTGAAATATATGTCATTAGCTTTCTGAGCTTAGTAGTTGGAGCAATTTAGTCATTAGATACAAGGCTCTTGTTAGTGTAGCAAGCAAAAAAAGTTATAGATATATTATGAGATTGTACATTGTTTTTAAAATGGCAAAATGCAATAAAGAAATGACTCCCATTGGTTTTACAAAAAAAAATGTACACATTGAAGTCAGGCAAATGTGGTTGAACCTCTGAGTTATAGCTATGTGACCACTAGCTAGTTAAATGATTCCTCAGTGTTTCAGACAACTCTAATTGCAGATAAGTACATGTCCGCCAATTTGATAGTATCTACACTAAGCTCTAAGTTTCTTTATCTTCCTTTCTTCTTCTTTTTTCCATTTCTTCTTCCTTTTTGTATAGTTTCTAAAAAATTTGATGAAAACTATATCATCTTCCTTCTATACTATTATCAGCATTATATTAAAACAGTCAGTTTCCCTATTCATAGACACAGCAGCATAAGGCAGCATGTTAAAATGGATAGAGAATGGTCCTGTAAGTCTGGAAGACACAGGTTCAATCCTTGCCTGTCATATATATTGGCAGTGTGATCCTAGGTAAGTCACCAATCTCTTATTGCCATGAGGGACTCTCTAAGACTAGAAATCGAATCAGTAGAAAGAGTTTCCTTACCTAGAAGTTCCCTATATACCAATGAAATTACTGGTCCAGTACCTATTCATAGACATAGCTTTAGAGCTGGGAACTTAGTGATCTGTATTCTAATCCTTTCATTTTCCAGATGACCAAACTGAAACCCAGAGAGGATCAGAAGATCATAAATTTCAAAGTAGAAGGAATTTGAGGGCTCCAAGCAGTTAAGTGACTTTCTCAAGATCCCACATATAGTAGAGCTGGGATTCTAAGGCAGGTGCTCTGGATGTACTAGTTTAATTTACGTTTCACCAATATTGCTGGTATATAATAATTTAATGGAAACCTAGTGTAGTGGATAGAAAACTGGTCTGTCAGGAAGATCTGAGTTCAAATCCTACTTCGGACACACCGGCTGTGTGACCTTAGTTAAGTCACCTAATCTCTCAATATCTTGCCCGTGAAAGACTAAGACTATACCTTGCAGAGCTGGAGCCAATTTGCATTGATAAAGGAAGTTCTTTCCCAGAAGATCCCTATGTAGATGAAATCACAGGTCTGTCCCCCCAAAAAAGTTTAACGATAATATCTTGGAGGAAGAGCATAAAAAGAACAAAATAAAGGATGCTTCAAGGGTACTACTTAAAAGATATCAGCAGCACTGGTTCTAGTACTGAATACAGGAGGACAGCAAGAACACAAAATCATAGAGTAGGCTGGATTGTGAGGGACTGGGGAGCTGAAAGGAGAGCTATATAACCCTATGCATAACTATCTGCAGTATATGAAAGGTTGAGAAACTCTCTATTCTGACCCTGCCAACATTTTTGATGTGCCTGTAACTCCTCATCTTGTTCTATTGTTTCTGAATTTATATATTCTCATTTTCCTTATAACTAAACCCTAAGAAATGCACTCCAATCACAGGATCACAGATTTGGAGCTTGGGGGGATTTCAAAGTTCATCTATGGTAGATGGTACAGTGGACAGAGGGCTGGGCCTGTAATCAGGAAAACCTGAGTTAGAATGTGATCTCAGATACTTACTAGCTGTGTGACCCTGAGCAAGTCACTTAGCCTCTGCTTGCCTCAGTTTCCTCAGCTGTAAAATGGGGATAATGACAGCATCTACCTCACAGGGTTGTTGTGAAGACTAAATGAGATATTTGTAAAGTACTTAGCACAGTACCAGGTATATAGTAGGTGCTATATAAATGTTTATTCCTTCTCTCTGCACCCACAGCCACCAAATTCAATTCCCTCATATTACAGATGAAAAAATAAGCCCAAAGTGGTTAATTATTTGCCCAAGATCATACAGGTAGTAATTGGGATTTGGACTCAGATTTTCCAGTGTTAATAATCTAGCACACAATATCACTGCACCATGGTTATGAGCTGGACTATGTAGAGATAGGAAGAAAGAAGAGAAGAGAGTGGTTAGTGGAAAAGGGTACCTGGAGAGAGTGGCACCAGCAGAGCAAGGTATTGAAAGTCTCAGCACAGATCTCTGAACTCTGGGAGCCAGAATTAGCCCAGGAGCCAGGCAGGTCCAAGAGGCTCAGTGTCTGCCTCAGATGAGGTTCAGGGGTTAAGGCAGTTTAGTAAAGACTGCTGAAAGTCTCTGGGGCTAAAGGCAGGGTTCCTGAGTCGAGAGAAACATATCCTATACCAAGTTAAGCTTTGATAGAACTCTTTGGTACCCTGGGAAGCTGACTACAGGCTAGTAGGGCCTAAGGCTGGTTCTTACATCCTCTAAATCCTGCTTACTCCACAGGTGCCATTCTGTATAGTTTCCTGGAATAGATACAGAATAAACAGCCAAGCAGCTCCTAGGAATATAGCAAATCCAGAAAGTAGTTAAGGTTTATGTTCTTCTTTTTGCTTCTTTCCTGGTCCAGTTTTTCTCCACACAGACCCCACCTCCCGAAAAAAAGCTCCAATAGGCATTCCATCATCTCAGACCTGTCACGACAACGCTGCACTCTCATGCCTCTCCTTGCCACTCAGAGTTTGTTGCAATTAAGTCTCTCTCTAATGTCTTCTTTTTCCTGTCCTCCTTTCCTTGAAATTTTCCCTTTCTATAATGCCTCATTCAGGGCCATGGCATCAATAAGTTAACTTGATAAGCCAGCTTCCTGCTAAGGGGGAATATAGCCCTGTCCCCAAATAACATATGTGGGTTTTAAGCAGGGGAGGCCTTCTGGAGACACTGCCCTCCCCTTTGATGTATCCCTTTATCCATGACTCTAATGGAGAGAAGGAAGAGTTTTAAGCCACAGAGAAGGGGAGGTGAACCTGTGAGAGAGATACTTTTCAGCACACAAACTGGTTGGCACCCTCCAAATGACAGGACATCAGTCATCCACTACACTTGTATGGTAGGTTGGCTCTGGGTTGAGATTTCAGATTCAATACAATGCCACCCCTCCATTTGAATTGTGCTTGCAGGCAAAGGCCAATGGAGGGGGAGGGAGGAACAGTTTCATAGTGAATATGATTGCTACAATAATAATAATAATACTTCACAACTGCACATCATCACTAAAAACACTTTCATATCCCTTGCCTTATTTATTTGATCCTTACAATAACTCTAAACCTCATATTACTACCATAACCCCATTCTGCAGATGGAAAAACTGGACCGAACGTGAACCTAGATCTTTTCATTCTGAATTCAGGGCTTCTTTCATTACTATTGTCTGCCTTCCAACTATATCTTTAGGGGAGGGGAACAGCCAAAAAAAAATACTATCTCCTCCCTAGTGGGATGTTTTTGCCTGAAATAAACATAATTAATTGGCTTTTTTTTTTAGCTCTCTTCAACTCTGTTTCTGTGCAAGTAACATTATCACGTCCTTTGCATCTCAGATGGAAATTAGACTGATCCTAACTTCATCATGGACCAGATCTAAAATGTGAACAGAGAGAATCAACCCTGGAGGGTTAATTTATCTATCTATTGTTTTTATCTATCTATTTTTATCTATCTATTTTTTATACACATACCTGCCAACTGAATCTGAAAGAAATCAATATTGTATAAGCATGTAGAGCTCCCCTTTTGGAATTTTCTCTGGCTTCCAGGAGACTGCCCTGAATATACCACTCCTGGAGACTTCCTAATAAGCTTTGTTTTCACGCTGATCCTCAGGCTCCAAATGGGGATGTGGGGAGGGAGATAGGAAGGAACCAACATTCAGCTCTAAATTTTTGGTGTTTATTAATAATAGCTAACAATGATACATAAGCTTCATGACATGCTTCCTATATGTCATCTTATATCACAATAGGGCTATGGAATGAATACTGAATTTGGTGCCAAAGGACATGGATACAGAGCCTAACTCTGTCTCTTACTACTTGTGGGACCTTGGACAAGTCATATAATTTCCCTGGGCCTCAATTCCTCATTTGTAAAATGATGGGCTTGGCCTAGATGTCCTCTAAGGTTTCTTGCGGCTCTCAATCTATAATCTCTGTTACTTACTCTGAGGTGGGTACCAGAGGATTTTGTGAATGACTAAACTGAGACTCAGAGTAGCTAAATAATTTATTTATGGTCACCCAGTTTGTAGATGTCAGAGGCAGGATCTGAAACCAGGTCTTTCTTGATACAGAAATCTTTCCTAAGTCAACTCCCAAAGGTCTTCTCACTATATCATACTCTCTTTGTTTGGTTAGCCTGTTTATCAGTTATTTACATAATAACATTGCTATTGAGGCTAAAGCTGTGAGCCCATTTCTGACACTCTCTCATTTTAAAAATGAGGAAACTGAGGCCCAGAAAAGTGACTTGTCTAATGTCACACAGTTAGTTAAATGGCTTTGCTACTTATAAGTCAATATCTAAATTTGAATCCCAGGTCTTCTGATTCCCAGTATACCTTGCTACCTCATGCACCCTAAATGTACAATTCTGTGCCCTAAATGAAGATACCCTAACTATATAATACCTAAAATGTGCCTTTTCTGCTATAATCAGGTTAACTCCCCCCTACCTCAAAAAAAAAAAAAAAGATGTGATCCAATTAAAGAAACCAAAGGATTGACTTCTATGGGGGAAAATAAAATGAGTCACCTCTAGAAAGGCTGGATAACCTTTAAGGTAGCACAATAAGAATTTTAAGTATTTAAAAGTTCTTATGAAAATAAAGCATTAGATAGGAATGCAATGAAGAACAGATTTGTTCAGGGGACAAACTAGCATGTGGATGATAGTGATGATGGTATCTGATGTTAATAGAAAACTCTGTGGTTTATACAGTTGTTTACATAGGTTATCTCATTTGACCTTTATAACAACCCTATGAAACTAGTGCTACAGATATTTTTATTCTGATTTTACAGATGTGGAAACTGAAGCTTAGAGATCTGAAGTTCTCCAAACTCCTTATCCCCCTGTTATCTAAGACTTTTCACAATCTGATCTCCATCTTTCAGTTCTTATCTCCCACTACTAGCCTATTAATGTTCCCCTGAATACATCATTCCTACCTCTAAACCTTTGTTCAGGCCATTCTCCAAGTTAGTATGTGTCAGACTTTAGACTGGAACCCAACTCTTAGAGCTCCTAATCTAATGCTCTTCTCCAGTGTGCTGTGCTGACTTGTTTCCAATAGCCCAACAGGAAATTGACTGCTAGGATCAATGCTTTGATGCCCAGACCTTAATTCTCAGGGTGGCAACAAACCCCCAGTTTATTAATCCCTAATTTCTAAGATTAAGAGAAGGATCTTAAATTTACCTTCCATTGAACTTAAATCAACTGCTTGGCTCCAATCTGTTCTTCCTGTGGCTTCCATGCTGTGATTTTCCCATGTATTCCCTAGCATCTCCACTACAATTAGATCAGAAAACAAAGAAATAAGCCCTTATCAGTGATTTATGCCAATATCCTGCAATACCACAGAAGAGATGTTTTGATTATGTGGTTTTTCATTACTAAAAAATGCTATAGCATAATAAATTAATTCAATGTTGTGCACTTATCTATTAGACACATTACTATAGAAATATAAAAATGTTAATTATTCATTATCATCACTCTGATTATTTGTTGTGGCTGATAATTACATTGAATGTATTTTATATCAGTAATAACCTTCTGTCTACATTTACAACATATCGTATCTTGGGGGCTTGTCAAGTTTTTTCCCAAAGCCTTTTCTTTATTAAGACACAGACCTCAGGAGTACATAACCTTTATGTTGATGCCTGATTTTTTTCTTTCATATAAAGAGCAAATATTATAGATTAATTAATCCAGGGTGATTATAATTTAATCACTCTTCCTCTGGCTTCACAGGGGATTTGGCTTTTATTCAGTTGCTCATTCATATTGTTATGAAGAATAAATGCAGTCATAAAATATTTGTGTGTGCCTAATTCATGGAACAACTAACCTGAGCGCAGGACCCGGAAGCAGCAGATACAGCTTTGCTTGGCTTTGGCCAGCTCTTGTGCTCATTCAAGCTGTTCTTTCCCATCTTGGCAACATGTTATAGTTGTCTAACCACATGATATGGCAGAGACTCCATTTGCAAACAGTCAGTGCGACACATTTGGCTAAGGGACTGTTACAAACTAGGAGTCTTGGAATTTCACATCCTTGACTGGGAGTTCCTTACCTATGCCTCATTTTGTGAGGAAGTGATATGTTACTTTGCAGGGTGTCTATGCTTCTTCCAGTCTTTTTACTTTATTGTCAGTGAAAACAATGACTCCTTCACAAATAAGTCTAGTTTCAATGGGTGATTTCATTCCATTTTGTAAAAAAAAAATGTATGCTCCTAATGCACAGGGAACTTAGGGAAATGACTAAATTGTTTCAACGTGGAGGGCTTAGTCCAGGATTTTCAAAGGCCGTCTTGTTGGTGGGGTTGTCTCTTTCCTTTGGTTAAAACACCATTTGGAATTTAGGGGTGCAACTGCTGTTCTGAATACTTGTGCTCCCTAGTCCTCTGGGACTAAATGAGGGACTAAACAGAAGATGATAACAGTGGGGCCGGTGGCAGGGAGGCAGAAGATATGGATATTCAACCTAAAGCCCAGTACCACTCAAGCATAAGAAGTGGAAAGGATCTAGGTGATCCAAATTTAATCAGTATAAAAGAAGCCTAGATTCCAGGCAAATAAACTGTTTCTTTTAACTCTAGAGAGCAAATTTGATTTAAGTGGTAGATGAATTAGAAAGTATTTATTGAGTAACTACTGACTGCCTAGCCCAGTGCGAACAGAAAGAGAAGATGTATCTCTTGCCTTCCAGGAGTTTTTATCTTATTTGGAAATGAGATATATTCACATAAAACAATGAACAAGGTAATTAATGCTAAATTATGTCATTTCCAAATGGGAAAGAGAATTGGACTTAGAAGCTTAGAGCTAAAAGAAACTTCAGAAATCATCTAGTCTGACATGCTTTTTTTACAGAAGAGGAAACTGAGACCCTGAAAGGCTCAATGATTTGTCCAGGACCACATGGTTGAAGCAGAGATGGGGCTAGAATCCAGAGGTAGGGTGTGAGAGGGAAAGAACCAGTCTCAACAATAAATAAATTAATTAAAAAACAACAACAACAACAACAACAACAACAACAACCTACTGTACCAAATGGAATAGTTAGAAATGACTTCTCAGAGGAGGTTTGATGAGCTGGATTTTGAAGTCTGGTTGGATTTGCACTGGTGCAAAGAAGTCAGGGAGTGTGTTGTGGGATAGGAGTGGCATTCAAGGCAGGGGGAACAGCATGATCAGAGGAAACAACATAAGAAAAAAACTCAGGGGCAGTAATGGGAATGAGGAGCAAGTGAATACGGGAGTGGACTCTAAGGAGGCTAACCAGAAAATGCCTTACAATTTATAGTACATTTTGTCTTTCAAAGGATTTCTGAGTATAATTTCATATTTTCACAATAACTTTCTGAAATAGGCAGGTCAGAAAGTTTTATCCCCAATTTATAGATGAGAAAACTGATGCACAAAGGGGGTTAAATGATTTATCACAAGTCATACAACTGGTGGAAGAGCAGCGATTCTTGACTCCTAATCTTGTACTTTGCTCACTGCACTAAATTACCTGGCTTCTTTTAAATCAAACAACAAAGTGAATGGATTCATCATGTCACTTGACTGGTGGAGACATACTTTCACTATCCGCTAGGCTATTACCGAAGAATTGAGGCAGCTACAAGCTCTGCAGTACATTTAGAAGTGGCAAAAGTCTCTTCAGACCAAACATATCTTCCCCCACCAGCCTGCCTGTTACTGGACCCCAAATTTCCATCTTTAACCACTCTTAGAGATTAAGGCATTGAAGACCTCTCTTAAAATACAAATATGTTATCTTTAAGATATTGCTGCAACGGTACCACCACCCTCCCAGGCCCCAAGGCTCACAACCTGCTTGTCATCCGTGACTCTTCACTCTCTCTCAGTGCCCCGGATCCAAGCTGTTGCCAAGGCCTGCTCATTATACCTTTGTCATATCTCTCCCATATGTTCCCTTCTCTCTTCTGACACTGCTCCTACCTTGATCTCTCCCTTATCATCTCATGCCTAGACTATTTCAATAGCCTGCTGGTCGGTCTCCCTATCGCGAGTCTCTCCCCACTCCAGGCCATCTTCCACTCAGCTGTCAAAGTGACCCTCTTAAAGATGAGTTTGACCATGTTAATCCCAGCTACTCCATAAACACCAGTGGATGCCATTACCCCCAAGAACAAATATAAAATCCCTTATTTAGTGTTCAAAGTCCTTCCTAACCTGGCCCCTTCCTACCTCCTTACTTCTCACAACTTACTTTTCTCTTTGACCCAGGACATTGGCCTCCTGGCCATTATGTGTGTTTCCTACTAGGCTATGATATAGGCTTTACTATACTGCCAAAGGGGTGGGAGACACACACATACAAAGTTAAGAATACCGCATTTAGAGAAAAGAGCACCAGAGTTAAGGACAAAAGGTCTGGATTTGAATTCTGCTTCTGCTAGTAACTATGTGAACCTTTACAAGTCTGTTCGCCTCTCTAGGCCTCCATTTCCTCATCTTTAAAATGGGAATAAGACCTGCCTTACCTTGCTCATGTGGTTGTGAATATCAAATGAGTATTAAAGTACTTGAAAACTTTGAAAAAAATTCATATGTGTGTGTATACAGTGGATAAAGTACTAGGCATAAACCAGGTAGACTTGAGTTCAATCTGACCTCAAACACTTACTACCTGTGTGACTGTGGGCAAGTCATTTAATCTTTGTTTGCCTCAGTTTTCTCATTTATAAAATTATAATATTATAAAATAAAAATAATAATAGCACCTACCTTGTGAGCATCAAATGAGATAGTAATTGCAAAGTGCTTAGCACAGTCCCTGTCACATAGTAAGCGCTATAAAAATGTTAGCTATTATTATTATGAGACAAAGAGAGACTATTATTATAATTACTAATGCTATTTGATCTGGTTTAACACATATTAACCATTTTGACCTAACACTAAATTAGTGTTTGTAAATTGTTCTGGCAGAGTTAGGCTATGGGAATAAGCCTTATGATGATGACGTTTTGGAGGAAAGCATCCTGATTGTGAATCGATCCCTAGGAACACTAGGCTGTGATAGGACAACACAATGGGTGTCTTGAGACACAGACAAGGCACCAAACTTTGCTTTAAATCTGTTTCCTAAGTCTGCTTCTGACTTTCTGAATTTTGCCACCATGCCTCAGCTGCCATCTTACCTGGGCCTTCCCTCACTGGGGCCTCTTTACCCTGGACAATCTATCCATCTCTTCACTTTTATCACCTTAGAAACTCCCTCCATCATGCTGGTTCCCCTTCGCCCATTATTAATGAATTCCTCCCAGACCTTCTGTTTTGGGGAAGGACCCAGGTCAGCCAACCTTCATTCCCCTCCTGGATCTGCTTCTAACTTACCAGACTTTGATATCATGTCCCACATGTGGGTTCTCTCCCCTTCCTCCCCATTCTCTCCTCTTTCTTCCATATTTCAGCTCCTTCTTATCTGTTGTCTGCTCCCATTAGAATGTAAGCTCCTTGAGGGCAGGAACTGTCTTATTTTTGCTTGTATGTGCTTAGCAGAGAGCCTGCACATAATAACTACTTAATAAATGCTTGTTGCTCTAGTTGTACATTAGTCTTTAAAATAGAGTAATTAGTGATCATTAACTGGCTATGCTAAACTATTTAAATAGCATGTTCTTTTTGTAGGAAAAAAAAGCACAATCATGTGGAAAAGCATGGTAAGTTTTGACTCAGGTAATCATACCTTTGGAAGAAAATCTAGTCAGCTGAACCATAAAACCTGAGATAAGGCATCATTGTCCACTTGACTGACAGTTTATCTGAACTGGAGACATGATGTCTTAGAGCCAATGAAAAGTCTCATGCATGTTAAGCCCACCAAGTCCAATCTATAAATTGAAGCACAACAAACATCCCAAAGCTGCTTGGTCTCATACCCACGAGGCAGCTGCTGGACAGACTGTCCAGGTTCAATAGCTCCCTCCTGTGGGGATGAGGCAAACTGCTCAGCTTCCCCCACCCCTAGAATCAAGACTCCAGTCTGGACGCCACCCTCGGAGAACCCTCCCAGCCTTCCTGAGTAGCCTTATGTAAATTGCCTGGACTCTCTAGACTTCAGCTTTTTGTTTATGAAGAAGGGAAAATCAATTTGATCATTGATCCCCTTCACAGACTTCTTATGAATGCTCACTGCCCTGAGGTCCCGTTTTCCTGATTGGTCACTCCTTCCCAGGGACCGATATTTCAGGAGGACCCCCAACCATGTTTCATCTCACTCATGCCTTGTTTACTCAATGGATTTTTCTTTCTCCTCACCAACTACCTCTCCCCAAGCTCTAAGCCATGCTTTCCATTTTCCCTTTATGTGTTGTCCTCCTTCACTAGAATTTAAATGTGTTTTGCTTGACTGTATAGGTTTATAACAGGAGTTCTTTCTTTCTTTCTTTCTTTCTTTCTTTCTTTCTTTCTTTCTTTC